>NW_010366646.1:2945-6875 GCF_000414095.1 Morus notabilis | reverse complement strand
AGAGAGAGAGAGAGAGAGAGAAAATGAAAGAGAGAGAAAGAAGGGAAGAAAGAGAAGGGGAGAGAGAGAATGAAAGAGAGAGAGAAGACGGCAGGCGGCGGGGGCGGCAGCGGTGGTGAGGGGAAGAAGAGGCGGAGAAAGTTAGAGAGAGAGAGAGAGACTGAAATCAGGGGAAAATGAAGTGGAAGAAGTTAGGGTATAATAGATCAGACTTATTTGCGACGACATTGTCGTTGCAAATAAATTTAAATTGTCATCGCAAATACCCCACATCTGAAATTATTTGCGATGACAATATGTCGTCGCAAATAATCATTCCACTGCGTTTATTCTTAGTCAAATGTGTATAGCTTATTTGCGATGACAAAGAGAAAACATCGTCACAAATAGAGTGATATTATTTGCGATGAAACGTGTCTTCGCAACTAAAAAGATATTTGCGACGACAAGTCATCGCAAAAAATGGATTCCCTTTGGCGGTAAAAATCCACGCCATTGGAAATTGCGCGCCTTAACTATTTGCGACGACATTGAACTTATTATCGACGAAATGCTTAATTTATTTAACGGGGATTAATTGCGACGACATGTCGTCGCAAATAATGAAATATTTACGACGACATATGTCGTCGCAAATGACCTTTAATTGAGATGTGTTAAGTAATATGTAAAGTACTTCTCGTTTCCATTATGTATATTTATCTAACAATGATTTTACTTTTAACTAGTAGAAGAAGATAAGTAAAATTTGTAGCTTTTGAATAAGCGTTTAGAATCGCATTTGTAAAAGCGTTTAGTGGAAGTACAAATTGTAAATTTTTTAATAAGCAATAATAGTTTTGAGTGAAGTTTATAGTGCATTAATGAAATTAATTTAGTACAAGTTTCAGTCTATTCACCACTAAGAAGTGCTTAATTAAGCTCTTCTAAAAAACCGAAGCTCTTCCAACAAATCATCTAAATATTTTCAAAAGAAACTTTTGGATCCAGAAAACTGAAAGTAGTTTCTCGGAAGCTCCGATAAACAGGCCTTAATGAAATTAATTTAGTAAAAGTTTCAGTCTATTCACCACTAAGAAGTGCTTAATTAAGCTCTTCTAAAAAACCGAAGCTCTTCCAACAAATCATCTAAATATTTTCAAAAGAAACTTTTGGATCCAGAAAACTGAAAGTAGTTTCTCGGAAGCTCCGATAAACAGGCCTTAATGAAATTAATTTAGTAAAAGTTTCAGTCTATTCACTATTAAGAAGTGTTTAATTAAGCTCTTTTAAAAAGCTGACTTTTCGAACAAATCATCTAAATATTTTCAAAAGAAACTTTTGGATCCAGAAAATTGTCGTTCAAGTAGGACAGTTCATAAATATCCTCCAAAACTGCATAATACGTTAGGTTATCAGGTCTGCGAACATAAACACCACTATTTTGAGTACTTCGATTCATAACCCGATTGCGTATCAGAAACTTGACACCGTTCACCACACAACCAGGATAACTTCGACAGGAGAAGCTTGAACCACTTGAAAGCGAAAGTATTTGATCATTCGCTTCTCGGTCATTCTGCTGTCGAATATTGACAATCTGTAAGGAGACATGAATTTTGTTTAAAACGAAACTTTTTAATGACTAAATAATGTTAATGTAAATTAATTATAAATGTACCTTATTCTTAAACCATTTTGGAAACTCTTTCGATTGAATTTCATCCAATGGTATGGTTCGACCACCGTCATTAATCTCCCTCTTATGGTCACTGTTTAATAGAGAATAAAAGTAAGAGACACGATTGTATGCGACACAATCAATGAACAATTAAGTAACAAAACTGAAAGTAGTACTTACTCAATGAACTGCTGAATTTCTGGACAGTTCTGTAGGACGCACCACTCGGCTTTCTCTCGTAAATGAGTATCCAATGTGACGGGGGTCATCTTCCCAATTGGCCGATAGCGAGTATCGAATACAGAAATCTTTTTAACAATACGATCTTCATCGTCTATCCAATTTCTGGCCAGTCGGTTAAACCGTGAATCAATTCCAGTTAAATACAACGAACAAAAAGTCAGAGCTTCGTTCACAATGTATGCCTCAGTAATCGAACCCTCAGGACGTGCATGATTCTTGACATATTTCTTTAACGATCCAAGAAAATGTTCAAACGGATACATTCATCTTAAGTGAACTGGTCCTCCTCGAATGGCTTCTTCAGGCAAGTGTATAACTAAATGTACCATTATGTCAAAAAAGGCAGGAGGAAAAATTGTTTCTAACTTGCATAAAATAAGCACAATATCTTGTTGAGCTTTCTCTAAATCACTTTTTCGCAATGTCCTTGAGCATCTTAACTCAAAAAAATTACTTAATTTTGTTATTGCATCAACGATCTCTTTCTTCATGAATGGTCGTATCCGTGTTGTCAATAATCATTGCATTATGATGTGACAGTCATGTGATTTTAGCACAGTAATTGTATTCTTCCCTTCGATCATATTTTTCTTTAAATTTGAAGCAAATCCATCAGGAAACCTTACTGATTTTAAAAAATCACAAAACTTTTTACTGTCATTGGGAGATAGTGTATAAGACGCATGTGGTTTCATCCAACGATCACCGTCTTTGTACAAATGCAACTCCTTGCGCACCCCCATATTTTACAGATCGATTCTCGCCTTATCTGTATCCTTACTCTTTCCGTCAATGTCTAGAATTGTGCCCAATAAGTTGTCGCATACATTCTTCTCAATATGCATGACATCTAAGTTGTGACGTAACGATAATGACTTCCAATAAGGCAACTCCCAAAAGATACTCTTCTTTGTCCAATTAAGCTTACTTGCATGTCTTTTCCGCTTCTTACCACCATATTTTTCATGTTTACTAGGCAATCTGAGGGACGCATTTTGTAACTGAGCTAAGATTTGGTGAACAGATTTTCAAGCCGGTGGAGGTCGTTTCTCAACCTTACCATCAAATTTTTTATTTTTTCTCATCCCATGTTTAATAGGAAGCCATTGCCGATGGCCAACAAAACAAGTCTTACATGTTATCCTCTTTGAAGGGGTTGAATCGTTGTAAGTTGGGCCTGCTAAATAGCCCTGACAACTCCATTTCGAAACTGCGTCACGTACAATTACTCCTTCATTCCAAAAACCTTTTAGCTCATGCACAAGGGGCCTTAAAAAGACATCCATATCCTTTCCGGGTGCATTTGGGCCAAGAATCAACAATGTCAACATCTTATAAGGATCCTTAGTGCATAACCACGGAGGTAAATTGTAGGTTGTTAAAACCACGGGCCACATACTGTTTGAGAGGCTCATGTTCCCGAAAAGATTGAAACCATCAGCGGCCAACCCCAAGCGAATATTTCTTGGCTCACGTGAAAACTCAGGATACTTTTCATCTACCTCCTTCCATTCATTACCATCGATAGGATGACGCATTAAATCCTCATCATTTGAATGCCCACACTGGTGCCACGTCATATCATTAGTTGTGTGACGAGAACCGTACAGACGCTTCAACCGATTTGTTAACGAGAAATAACGTAGTACTTTTCACGGCACTTGTTTAGTACCCTTTGTCTTTTTTTTCCTCCAACAGGATGTTTTACATACGGGACACGTTTGTAGATTAGCATTCTCCTTCCAAAACAAAGCACAATCGTACTTGCAGACATGAATTGTTTCGTAACCCAGTCCAAGTTTACTCATGAGCTTCTTCGACTCATAATGAGAATAAGGTAACTTCACATCCGGGAATGCATCTTTCAATATATTTAACAAAGCATCCATACACTCCTTAGGCCACTTGTATAACACGTTTAAATGCATCAATTTCACTAAGAAATTTAAAAACGAATACTTAGTGTAGCCCGGATACAATCCTACCTAGAGCTCAGAAAGTAGATCCTTAAATTCAGCGTACTGTGC
>NW_010366646.1:0-1222 GCF_000414095.1 Morus notabilis | reverse complement strand
CGACGAAATGCTTAATTTATTTAACGGGGATTAATTGCGACGACATGTCGTCGCAAATAATGAAATATTTACGACGACATATGTCGTCGCAAATGACCTTTAATTGAGATGTGTTAAGTAATATGTAAAGTACTTCTCGTTTCCATTATGTATATTTATCTAACAATGATTTTACTTTTAACTAGTAGAAGAAGATAAGTAAAATTTGTAGCTTTTGAATAAGCGTTTAGAATCGCATTTGTAAAAGCGTTTAGTGGAAGTACAAATTGTAAATTTTTTAATAAGCAATAATAGTTTTGAGTGAAGTTTATAGTGCATTAATGAAATTAATTTAGTACAAGTTTCAGTCTATTCACCACTAAGAAGTGCTTAATTAAGCTCTTCTAAAAAACCGAAGCTCTTCCAACAAATCATCTAAATATTTTCAAAAGAAACTTTTGGATCCAGAAAACTGAAAGTAGTTTCTCGGAAGCTCCGATAAACAGGCCTTAATGAAATTAATTTAGTAAAAGTTTCAGTCTATTCACTATTAAGAAGTGTTTAATTAAGCTCTTTTAAAAAGCTGACTTTTCGAACAAATCATCTAAATATTTTCAAAAGAAACTTTTGGATCCAGAAAATTGTCGTTCAAGTAGGACAGTTCATAAATATCCTCCAAAACTGCATAATACGTTAGGTTATCAGGTCTTCGAACATAAACACCACTATTTTGAGTACTTCGATTCATATCCCGATTGCGTATCAGAAACTTGACACCGTTCACCACACAACCAGGAGAACTTCGACAGGAGAAGCTTGAACCACTTGAAAGTGAAAGTATTTGATCATTCGCTTCTCGGTCATTCTGCTGTCGACTATTGAAAATTTGTAAGGAGACATGAATTCTTTTTAAAATGAAATTTTTAATGACTTAACAATGTTAATGCAAATTAATTATAAATGTACCTTATTCTTAAACCATTTTGGAAACTCTTTCGATTGAATTTCATCCAATGGTATGGTTCGACCACCGTCATTAATCTCCCTCTTATGGTCACTGTTTAATAGAGAATAAAAGTAAGAGACACGATTGTATGCGACACAATCAATGAACAATTAAGTAACAAAACTGAAAGTAGTACTTACTCAATGAACTGCTGAATTTCTGGACAGTTCTATAGTACGTACCACTCGGCTTTCTCTTGCAAATTAGTATCCAAAGTGATGGGGGTCATCTTCCCAA
>NW_010366645.1:0-808 GCF_000414095.1 Morus notabilis | reverse complement strand
TTTGTGGTTTTGTGGAAAATGACGTCATTGCTCGTCATATAAAAAAAAAGACATGTCATTTCGTGCCTGAAAATTTTTTGTTATTCTTGACAAAACGACACCGTTTTAAGTCATCGGTAAAAAATGACATGACGTTTTGTTCCTAAAAGATTCTTGTCTTTTTCACAAAATGACAAGTCGTTTGTGGATTTTTTTTATCATGAAAAAACATGTCATTTTGATGCATCTAATAACAATATGTCTTTTTTGTTATGAAAATTTTCCCCTTTTTGTCAAAACGACATGTCATTTTGTTTGTGAATGTTTTTTTTTTGTCATTTTGTCTCCTTTTTGTAGGCACAATGATCGTGTCCTTAAAATTTTATGAATTCGTTTTTATTATATTTTATTTTTTTTTTGAAACGTAAAAAATATAGAAAATTACAAAAATAGAATATTCATAAAAACTGACATGTCCTTTTTTTGTGAAATTTTTTATCAAAATGTAATGTCGTTTTGTAGGTTTTTTGGTGAAAAAGACATATCATTTTGTAGGCGACACTTTGTGGTTTTGTGGGAAATGACGTCATTTCTCGTCATATCATATAAAAAAAAAAGACTTGTCGTTTCGAGCCTGAAAGTTTTGTGTTATTTTTGACAAAACGACGTCGTTTCGAGACATCGGTAAAAAATGACATGTCATTTTGTTGCTGAAAGATTCTTGTCTTTTTCACAAAAAGACATGTCGTTTGTGGATTTTTTTTATCATGAAAAAACAATTCGTTTTGATGCATCTAAAAACAATATGTCTTTTTGTTTGTGATAATTT
>NW_010366644.1:0-1760 GCF_000414095.1 Morus notabilis | reverse complement strand
TTAAAATTCAATGGGTAAAAAGTGGAAATTTTTAAAATTTGAGAGTTAATTAGAAATGACTCCAAAGTTTAGGGCACACACCACTGATTACATTAATCCTTCATTATTTTAAGAAACTTTTTTAAAAAAATCTCCTTAATATTTTTAAAAATTAGGAAAGTAATTCCCCAAATTGTTAAATTCTTTAAAATATATACCAAGATGCACGATAAGTTTATCTTCACAAATTGGGTTCTTCACACCTATTTTTAACCATATTAGGGAGTAATTCTCATATTTAATTATACTTGAATCTCACATCACAAGGGAAGTTTTTAAGGAACTGATTGATTACAGTTGAGAAATTACTTTTGTAGTTTCTGAAAATATAAGGGTTGAACATCAAATTCTAATAGAAGGCTAAACTAATCTAGAAGAAGGTTGTTTTGTGATTTTTCTTTTTTTTTTATTTGAAAGAAATGGGTTTTCTTAAAAATTTTTAAGAAATAAAAATGTATGCGCAGTATATATTATCACATGTAAAACCTTATTCTTAATGCAAACAATTAGTACGTTATTTTAAATTCTGAAGGATATATTTTCCAAAAAACGACAGTGGTCTATATTTTTGCTTCTATTTCTTTTTTCACTTCAAATTGTTACAAAGAAAAATAAATTTTAGCAAAAAGAGAAGTTTTTTTTTTCTATTTCTTTTTTCACTTCAAACTGTTACAAAGAAAAATAAATTATTTTAGCAAAAAGAGAAGAATATATTCGAAGAAGAAATAAATTATTTTAGCAAAAAGAAGAAGAAGAAGAAGAAGAAGAAGAAGAAGAAGAAATTATATACTTATTGCAACCGGTGAAGTTGGCACCTTTGACACATTGGCCTCTCCATTTAGCTGGGGCAGGCCCATAACCTTCATCACTAAAACTAGGACAATCCATCCAAATTCCTGAACACATTCACAAATAAAATGTAACGCATTTTTCATGGGTATGAATGAAAGTCGCATCGTATAAATAACTAACTAGCTATGATATATCACATTCAATCACAAATGTGTTTGGTATTAATTTTTCGTCAACCTACACCAGTACTTGAGAATTGGTTCAAATATTTAGGTTTGTGAATATGTATGTGTGTTCACAAGAATTCGAACCTTAGCGGTTTTAATTCTTATATAAAGTGAAAACTATAAATTAACCCCACACCATATAAAAAATAATAATAAAGTACAATAAAATTCACCTACCTGAATCCAACACACCCACTATAATGTTGCTTTCTGTACTTAGGTTCCTTTTCTTTGTCGTTTCGGACAACCCTAGGAAATCCCATGATCTTGTCGTGTGGAGTTGGCGCCTTGTGCTTGGAAACACAGATATAACACCATGTTCATCTGCAATTCATTCAATATATATGCTGATCTTTAAGATCAAAATTTTCTTATAATAATTAGTCTAAAATAATCACTGGTAATTTGGATTCAACTTTGTTTATTTTATCTTTCTGTACCGGATAGTCTTTTCACTTCGTCTGGCAACAACTTAGCTGCAAATCCATTGAAGCTCTTTCCATAACTATGAATTTTGGATTCTCTAGCTAATTTCTGACTGTGACAAAAAAAGAAAGAAGCAAAAATTAAAGGGTAAATTAGAAAATTGTGAGATTAATTAATGCTATTTTTAGGACATAATTAAATGTTACTTATAGAAGTTATTGGTAGAGAATTACTCTCCAATTGCTGATGAAAGCAGGTTATTGTGGCTTTGAATTA
>NW_010366643.1:0-1027 GCF_000414095.1 Morus notabilis | reverse complement strand
TATTAATATTTTATAATTAAGAGGAGTAGATGTTATTCTTTGAAGATTGCGAGGTACAGTATTGTTACAACATAGTTGAGAAGGAATTTTTATGATTAATTCTGTTGTTTAACATATAAACATAAATACATAAAGCCTCGTTAACAAGGTATACTTTAGACCCCGCTTATGTATATATATACATATATATATATATATATATGTCTGTCTCTTACTATAGTTTTCAATAGAGATCGGTTAATTGGCTAATGCCGTGTACCCAGTTATTAATGTGCATATAATTTCTTGCTTCACAAACAAACTAAATATCTTTTACGTAGCTAGTTAGAATATGATCAATTATTTTTTAGATCAATTTGCATGTTAACGATTCGTCAATTTCAAGTAATGCTAGCTATTCAGATCTTGCATGCAAATATGTTACATCTTTTTTGCTGATTTTCAGAACTGCATGAGTTTGTACTCTATATATGTATACGTGGCATACAAGGGTATTGATTGTTATTGTACTACCGCTACTTATACGTATCTTATTCCTTAACTTTATTTATATTATACGGGATCGCTGATTAGTTGACTACTTCGTGATATCAGAAAAGTTTCAAGGTGTTAATGATGTTCATGCAATATGGTGAGATAGTATATTCTACTCTTTGCTTATATTCCAAGTTCCTCCACATGTTACATTTATAACCAAGAATATATATCTATACGTGCTGTTATACATTTAAGTATTGGTGGATATTTTTCAAGCAAAAAGTATTTTTGGATATTCTCCATGATGAAATTCAGAATATGGTTCTTATGGAGGTTTAAAAAACATTTTTTTTATTAGGTACACTTTCTTTTTTGGTGATAATTAAAATAAATCCCTTTTTCATCGCTTAAGTTTGAGTAAAATAAATTGGAAATCTATTATGAGAATTAGGTATTTAATCCAGTGAAAACCCTTTGAATCAATTATGTATAATGCGTGCCTGAAATTTACCTTTTGTATACATGTACACTAGTTTTGTTTATTACTCTT
>NW_010366642.1:0-1223 GCF_000414095.1 Morus notabilis | reverse complement strand
TTTTAAATGATTATTGTCATTAATACATTTTTTTTATTATTGTCATGTAATGTTCGTTTGGCTGAACATTTTTTTCCCTTCCTTTTGTTGTGGGGAACAATGAATTTCTCACTTAAAAAAAAATGAATTTCGTTTTAGATTTTCTTTTTAAATTTTAGACATTGTCGTTTTCACATTACATTGTCGTTTAAATGAGTTTTACCTCAGGAAATCGCTTTTCATGGTCTTGGGCGTGTGGCGTGCTGAGTTTCAAAGTTACCATCATCTGAGGAGATACTGTTTGTAGATTTATGTAACTACTGGAGGTGCTGAATAGCCAACCAGATCAACTGCGTTGAAGATTAAGAATGTCGAGATTAGATTATTGAGAAAACCTGAAAAATGGTAAGATCAAGAAAGGAACCGGTCTTGGTTTTTAAATTGCTTTTATCCGTTTTTATATGCTGTCATATTTTAAGCTGTTGTCATTTCTAATGTATATATATTTTTGAACAATTATTGTCGTTTTATGATTATTATCCTTGCTCAGTTAATGATGAAGTGTTTGAGGTTGAATGGGAAGGAAAGAACCAAGATCTTTATAGCAGGCGGAGTTTCAAACTCGTGGCCGTGGGGGAGATGTTATTTTTTGAGTTGTCGTCAACTTTCCGTATTAAAATTATATGCCATTATAAATTCAGAGTCATTTGTAAAGAAAAGACAACTTTTTGTCGTTTATGTGTTATTTTTATAAATGATGTCGTTTGATGCTGTTTTCAAAACTATTGTCGTTCTTTAAAGTCTCTGTCGCTTTGTCATAGATGTGGTTTTCATATACTTGTCATTTTCACAACATCCAAGACAAAATCGTAGATGTCATTTGAGGACATATTATCTCGTTTTAAATACATATCTGAGAGCCTTTTAAATTCCTTGTCGCTTTAAAAGGATATTTCAATTTCTCAGCAAAAATTCATTATCCTTTGCTGGATGTGTCTTCATTTTTCTTAGCTGATGGCGAGTTAAGTTTTGTTGTTATATAACAGTCCTTTTTATGGATCGTTATTCGTTAATTTTGATGGTTGTTTCCTTTATCAGACGTCTTGTTCTCTACTGTTGTTCAGTACACGATATATTGTCGTTTAAAATTACTATTTTATGAGGTATAATGTTATATTTTTGGTTCCGTCGTTTAATATTTATTGTCGATTTGAAAGATTGTCTTTCATCAGTGGTCTGGTGTT
>NW_010366641.1:0-1017 GCF_000414095.1 Morus notabilis | reverse complement strand
GAAAGAGAATACACGCACTAATGCTCAAAATGAGACTTAGAGATTTTCTGACTCATCATCCCTTATTTATACTCATAGTCACCACCCATATCCTTTTTCTTATTTAAATTTGGGATATCTGTCTTATCTTTTGGAATAGTTTCCCAAAAAATAGAGATTACAATCAATCAGTACGGTTTCCTTATTTAAACTTCATATCTTTGAATTACAAATAACAAATCTTGGGACAAATCTTGCGGATCTCATCTCTTGTGTAGCCTCGACTTCATAAACGTTCATCGAAGCCTCTTCGCCTTCGATTGCGGGTACGGTCGACTTCATGCTTACGTTTGTTGTTTCTTTTTAGTGATCGACCCCAAAGAGAGTTGCCTACTGACGTGGCGCCTAGAGCTAATCTATCCTTGATTATTTAGTGTTCTCATTTAAGGCGTCTACACCTCATCTAAAGTCTTATTTAGAGTTTGACGTTTTACCCTACAACAACTTCTTTGAATTCTCGTCCGATCTCTAGCTTGGTCTACAAAATACCTACCAAATCTGATCAGTTTTCCATTAGTTTGAAGTCCTTTTTAGTTTCTGCTTTTGGAGAATCAACGTAAATATATGATAAAAATCAATGAGATAATTCCACTTTATTTTGTGGAAGGGTACTTTTTGGAAATGGACTAGAATTTAATTCTCCCAAGTGGACCTTTGAATTATATACATTTCTAAATATTAATACATAAAATTAATTTCTTTGTGTATATAACTCAAAAAACACTAAGCTAATTGTAGACAAAAAAATACGTTGAACTTACTTAGGAGGCTTAAATATATCCAGCATTAACATTAAAAGCTGACAAATTACTACTTAATGTTGTCTACATGATGTTGTACGTGGAGTACTTGATTAGTGTCAATCAGCCCCGCGATGATGAATGTTCTAATCTTTATTTTATTTTATTTTGTTTTATTTATTATTATTATTATTCTAATATTTAGTTCTGTTTCTTTGTCGCAGTGGCGTTTGAACTA
>NW_010366640.1:0-1022 GCF_000414095.1 Morus notabilis | reverse complement strand
TTTTTTTAATTAAAAAAAAAAAAAAAATATATATATATATATATATATGAAAACACAAAAGAGATTTCTCAAAAATATTATAGGAACTAACAAGGTAACTGTGTGAAAACACCAAAGAGAATATGACGTTTCTCAAAATTAGAAATGCTAACTCGCTAAGTTTCAAGAAGGAATGGTCCCCAAGGTCGTGCCTGCATGGCCAGTATGATGATCAGTCCAACGTGAACTCATATTCTTCTTTTTCAATAGAAAAAAAACAAACAAACAAAAGAAAAATGGTTGTCTTGTATTTCATTGCTAGTTATCATTGTATGTGCATGAAAATAATTTTTTTTTAAAACGGCTACAATATCATGATGACGTGAAAAGAAACAATCTATTTAAATAAACATAACAACTAGCTAGAAAAGGGGAATTCGACTTTTGTGTCTCTTTTTTTTTTTTTACTTAATATTCATATTCTATCAATAACATTATACCATATCAATTAAAATACCATATAAGATAAAAACATATTATATTCTTCTAAAAAAACATATATTATGTCAATTAAAATGCCACATAAGATAAAACATGTTTTGTGGCATTTTAATTGATATGAGATCGTTTAGTTCGTTGATTCGAGTTTTTAATTCGAATTGATATGTGATTTTATGTGAAAATTTTTTACTGTAATAAAAAAATTAAATGTAATTATTTCTGAAAACATTTTAGTGTAGCAAAACTCGAATTCATATAAAGCTATTTGGGTCATGAAAGGGTTAGGGAGAAGTTCAAGGCAAAAGGTACACTTTTTCTGAATTTTTTTAACTTGGAATTACTTTCCTGGTTTGATCTTTTTTTTTATTATTATTTATTTGTTTTACAAACGTGTCGGAGAGTTTTCCTTGCACAAACCCTCCAATTTCCCTCAAGTACTTTTGGGAACTCATATAAATTAAGATTCAAGAATCAAGAGAGTATATTGAGATGGAGATCAATTTTCAACTTCAACAAATAGATTTTTAAAAAAAATAAAAAAA
>NW_010366639.1:0-2355 GCF_000414095.1 Morus notabilis | reverse complement strand
ATCTTAATTTAAATTAAAAACTCAAATTAACCAACTAAATAGACCCTTACTTTACATTTTAAGTGATTAATTATTAAAAAAATCTTAATTTGCATACAAAAAGGATACATTTAGGGCATGTTCTTTTGTCCAAAAAACTCAAAAAAAGACAACTCGAATTCTAACTTTATTCAAGTTCATATTTTTTTAAATTTCAACTTTATTTAACTTTACTAAACTTTATTCAAGTTACAATTTCAACTCAAGTTATAACTCAAATTTAACTCAAAAATTATACTCAAATTACACTCTAAAAAAATAACTCTTTAATAGACAAATATTATAAATTTTTAATACAAATATATATAAAATTTCACAATTAAAAATTAACTTAACGGTTAAAATCACCTACCTTAATATCTCAGCTAGGCGGCAGACAAAAGTTAGCTGGAAGCCACACAATTTTTTTGGGTTCGCATGAAATGAAAGAACAATAATTCTGTGCAAATCACATGGACAATGTACGGACACTGCCCCAACACGAGAGAGAGAGAGAGAGAGAGAGAGAGAGAGGAATGTCAGCTTGCATGTTAATTGCTAGAGAACCAATGAGTGGATTCAGATCACCAGACAAGTGGGCCCATTGGGGAATTGTGCGCACTTTTTTTTTTTTTTTTTTATATACGTTACATATTTTGTCAACAATTTACAAGTAGGCTTTTTAGTTTTAAAAAAATTAGTCTACATTTCTTATAATATAAATCTCGTTTAATTTACAGATTTAAATTTTTAATTTAAATTAAAATATAATTTTATGTGAATAATTTTTATTATAATAAAAAAAATTATGTATAATTTTTTATAAAAGCTCTTAATTATAATCAAATTGAAATGAAAATTTTAAATTAATAAAATAAATAAGGCTGTAATTTAAAAGGGTCTCTTATATTTTCTCCTTTCAGTACTAATTACAGGATAAAAAGTAGGAAATCAATCAGACTTTTCAGATCATGATGTTGCTTAAATAAGCTTGCTGTTTAATAATTTAATTAGGTCCTCACCTTGTATCAATCTTATCCATGCGCAATCCAAAATATCTAATTAATCAATTACTACTCAGCGAAAAAATGACCCTAAAACCCTAAAAGCTCTTTCAAAACAAAAAAAAAAAAAAAAAGGGACCCTTTATCATTTCTAGAAGCTACCACTTAGCAGAATTTACCAATAACGTTTACGTGGTTTTATGTAGGTAACATATAGCAATATTAGGCGAGCTTTAGGCGGTTCGAATGTTTAGTAAGTAGATTTATACCATGATTTGAATTATAGTTTATGATTTATTATAATATTTTTTTCATAAAAAATACATATAAATAAAAAATTATTCTAATTCATGAATCAAAAGTTCACATTTTGATTTAATTTTTTTATTTAAATATAAAAATTAAATTATGTGGTCTAAATGGTAATTTAAATTGACATTTAGATGTGTAGTTAAAATTTTAATTTAAACAGAGAATAAAATTTGAATTTGTGTTTAGTAGACGAGCCCGTTTGGTTCACGGGTCAAATCATAAATTTTTTATTTTGACTTTTAAAATTTAAATTTTTTATGAGAGAAAAATATTGTAGTAGAATTAAAATTACGAGTTTAAACCCGTGAAACAAACGATCTCATAAAAAGTAGAGAGAGTGGGCAACAACAAAAATAGTTTGAACAGTTAAAGTTAATGGAGTTAAACTTTAAATTAAACAATTTAACTTAGTTCAAATAAAAAATATAATTTAAATAAATTACTCGTTTGGTTGGATGATTCAAACCATGTGATTCGAATCATTTTCGATTACGTGTATTTTTTATGAGATAAAATACTGTAGCAAACCACGAATTATGATTCGAATCAGGAAACGAATCCCTCTATCAAACATCATAAACAAAAAGTGACTATTGCTTTTTAAGAGGAGTATTTGTTTGAGAACTTTCAGAGCACTTTAGTGCTGTTAAAAAATGTGCAGCTAGTAATAACGCCCACAAAACCAATAGTAGGTTTGGATCCCACAACACTTTTTCATGTAGTTAGAGAAACCATTTCCTTAATCTTCCACTCAATGACGCACATAGTTTTTCAAATAAGTTTGAGTACATATAGAAATATCAACTGCTCTACTTGTCGATTAGTACATATGTGTGCCAAACATTGGAAACGACATGATACTTCAATTTGAATGCTGTTATGATCACGACTTGAATTACACTTTTAAAAGAACAAGGCATCTGAGTTAATTATGTGATTATCTCCTAATTATAGCATTATTAGTTTAGAAAGCTCTACTAGGTAACTAAAGATTAAGGCAGGTTTGTTTACTCTGAGAAGA
>NW_010366638.1:0-1714 GCF_000414095.1 Morus notabilis | reverse complement strand
ATTTCTCACATTCTCTCTCAATCTATCTCACTTGCTCTCAAATCTCTCTTACAATTTTTCCACAAGCTCACATAAAATCCTAAAGCTCTCTCTCTCAAAGTGCTCTCATCTCAAGTCTGAAAGCTCTGAAAGCTCTTTTCAACTTCAAGCTCTCTCAAGCTCATTGTTTATTTTAGTGTTTTTTTTTTGTTAAATTAATTTTAATTTATTTTTTATAATGGAATCCTTTCGTGATGGTGATAATCTCGTTGATCCCCAAAGTTCAATTCCTACTAATGTTTTTACTACGCATGAATCGTAAACACAAGCACCCGAGGAATAATGTCCAATTCTAAATCCCGGCCGTGGTGGATGTAGTGGAGGTCGTGGAGAGGCAAGTGCTACTGCAAGTGTTGCAACCTTCAAGAGCAAATGCAAGTGCACATCCATAGTTTGGGAACACTTCGACATATTTGATGAGGTCGACAAGGACGGTAACACTAAACACATAGCTCAATGTAAATATTGTTATTCTAATTTACAAGGTGACACTATTCATGACACAACACACTTGAGAAGACACTCCGAAAAATGTCTTCAAAAGCTTGGCCAAACCGGTGGATCCGAACTCCGCCAAACACAATTATCATTTGATCGCGTAACCGGTGGTCTAACCACTTGGAAATACGATCCGCAAGTCGATCGTATGGAACTTGTGTGATTGATAGCAACATTAGATCAACCACTTAGTTTTGTCGAGCATCCTAATTGGCACCGTTATATTAAAATTGTATACAATCCTAATGCACAGTTTTTTTTTTTTGAAAACTACTCTTAGGAAAGATTTGTTAAAATTATTAAACAAGAAAAACACGCATTAATCAACCTTTTGCACTCTACTAGTAGTTGCGTTACGTTAACGGCAGATATTTAGTCTGTCGTTGCCAGCAAAGATTATTTATCTGTAACCGGATATTTAGTCTGTCGTTGCCAACAAAGAGATGAAAACCCGCATTCATTCATGAATATTTTCGGGTTAAAGAATAAGAAGACTCAAAGAGAAGTTGGGAGTGGATCTTCATCAAGAGGTGGTCGTGGTAGTGGCGGCGGCTTCAACGAGCTTACGGCATACCTTAACAAGAGTTTAGTAGTCGACGATAGTAGTGAAGCGTTTGATTTAGTTAAATGGTGGAGGGCACGAGCATTAACTTGGCCAGTCCTAACTCGATTAGCAATTGATATTTTTTCAATCCCAATCTCCACTAATTCATTCGAACAAGCCTTCAGTACAACCGGCCGAATACTTGAGGAATGTCGAAACGCATTGCAAAAGGATTTTGTTGAAGATTTGGTGTGCATTAAGGATTGTGATCGTGCCGATCAACGTTTACAAGATACAATTTCGCCGGCAAGCCAAGAATGGATAGATGAATTCAATAGATTAACGTTTAGTTTTGAAGGTGATCCTTCAGCTTCAAATTAAATTGTAATTTGTAAATATTTATTTAATTTAGACACTGTAATTGTAATATTGTATATTTAGACTTTGTAAGTTTGAAAAATTTATAATTCATCACGAAATGATTGCATTCTTTTTTTCTTATCAAGTTTTTATCTCAATTGAGTTTTTCTTAATAAGGTTTTTAACGAGACAATCATAAAAAATAAATTTAAAAATTAATAAATAAAATTAATTTTTTGAATTGTATTAATAATGAGTGTTGATTTTAATCTT
>NW_010366637.1:0-516 GCF_000414095.1 Morus notabilis | reverse complement strand
ATGTTTTTATTATAGCATATTATACATAATATATTTAATTTAAAAATATGATATATTTAAACAGGTAGGTAAACGGAGAATAAGATTGGAGACTTATAAACTCATCTTCACATTGCAACCTACGAATAGTTAAAATTTTAACCCATTTATAATTCGGATATGTTTAAAGTGAATTTTCTCTGTCACATTTAATGCTGGTCCCCGTGGATTTTAGAACTCTGGAAGAGTCCTCAGATGGATTTTAACCCACGAATGTTTAAAGGTTCATGGAATGTTTTACTGCTCTTCCAGAGTTCTAAAATCATAAAACAAGAAGAAGAAAAAAAGATATTTATTGAGATTAAAATATTTGAAAAGGGTGAGATTATTTTAAAGGTTAGGATTAATTCTATAAATGGTTACTAAAATTAAAGTTTACTCTGAATCGCACTTTAGTCTTTAACTTATAAAATGTCTCACAGATGGTCCATAAAGTTTTACTTAGGTCTCGTTCACTTCGCGGATTCGAGTTTTCAA
>NW_010366636.1:0-884 GCF_000414095.1 Morus notabilis | reverse complement strand
CTCACTTGATCATGTCGAAGTGATTTAATAACGAAGTGATTTAGAAGTGAGCGCAAAACCATTTATCTCAAAGCTGCAATCAAATCAATAGAAGAGGCGCAATCAAATCATTTAAATACTACTTATGATCACACTCGAGAATCTATCTCAATTAACATTAGTATTCGTTTGTGCCTTTATATCGAAGAGTTCCTTACGAATTTATGGATGCACCCAATAAATGGGCTCAGACACTTTTTTGAGCCTTCGAGGCCGCCCTGAACTTTGTTAAAGCAGCAGCCTATTTTTCGATACTTTTATCAATATTTTTTAATTAAGTAATCATCTAATATGTAGGCGTATGTATACATCGATCCAAAGTCCTTGGTTTTCTTGTGCTTAACTAATGTTTATATAGGACTTCGATTATTTTCCTAAGATGATGTCCACTAAATTCTTTTTTTTTTAATGTTAAAAAAAACAATAATTGATTTAGGATTAGAGCTTAGCTATACCCGAGAACACATAAAAGGAGTTCACCCACCAGTTGAATTATGACATTCTTCGCTTCACCTGCCGCACAAATATCTATAATCAATTTTTCTATATGCTGCTGCAAGCGAATTGTGGTAATTAAACGACCACTTGTACTTTTGAAACACATTATATATATTTAGGTCTCGTTCATTTTATTGATTTGAATTTTTAATTTTAAATTTTTACAATAAAAAGTTCTTAAAAAATATTACATCTAATTTTTTTATTACAATGAAAAGTTCTCAAAAAATATCACATCTTAACTCGAATTAAAAACTTAAATCTGCGTAGTGAACGAGACGTTACACTTTAATTCTAGCTTGTTGAAAAGGTACACTCCTGGAAGAATAGTATTTGAAGTACGTTTT
>NW_010366635.1:1335-1490 GCF_000414095.1 Morus notabilis | reverse complement strand
TGCTCTTTTTGCAACATTGAGGACAATGTTGATTTTAAGTTTGGGGGTAAAGGGGATTTGTTCAAAAAAAACAAAAAAAAAAAAGAAAAGAAAAGACAAAAATGTAAAAAAAAAAAAAAAAGAAAAAAAAAAAAAAAAAAAAAAAAAAAAATGGA
>NW_010366635.1:0-879 GCF_000414095.1 Morus notabilis | reverse complement strand
ATAAATGCACACTTGTTTTTGAGTCTTTTTCTTTTTGTTTTGCTTGAGGACAAGCAAAATCTTTAGTTTGGGGGTGTGATAACTCCATGAAATGGAGTTATTTAGCCTCTTTTATGGATTAAAAAGTATGCTTGTTCTTGAGAATTTATTTAGTTTTTAAAACTTTTACCTTATTTTTATTTCATTTAATTTTATTTGGAATTAATTTTATTTTTAGTTTGTTTTAGGTATTTTTATTTTATTTTATTTTATTTTTATTTAGTTTCCTTCCAAAATAATTATTTTTCTCATAACTCCATGAAATGGAGTTATTTAGCCTCTTTTGTGGATTAAAAAGTATACTTGTTCTTGAGAATTTATTTAGTTTTTAATACTTTTACCTTATTTTTATTTCATTTTATTTTATTTGGAATTAATTTTATTTTTAGTTTGTTTTAGGTATTTTTATTTTATTTTATTTTATTTTTATTTAGTTTCCTTCCAAAATAATTATTTTTCTCATTATGTAATTTAATTTTGGTGATAGGTGGGCTTAAGTGCAAATTGAAATCCAAATTGGGAGAGAAATGCAAGAGAAAATAAGTAAAATTCGAATTTGAATTAGCCTCAAAATGGAATTCCTTCGCGCGAGTGAAACCAGCACAAAACTCGCCACTCCAACCGTTGGATCGTAGCATCAACAGTCCAGATTGGGCGCGTGGAATCACCCCAGACAGGAGCGCATCTCCGCAGGATCGCGTCAGTTCTTCGGCCAATCCCAGCAAGCCGCGTGTCCAGCTTGTCCCCTACTCAGTAGCTCGCGTGATCCGGTGCCGCAATTCCATCCAAGTCGCGTGAAACCTCCCTCTCTCAGCGAACCAGAGAGCGCCGCATGTCCAT
>NW_010366634.1:0-2148 GCF_000414095.1 Morus notabilis | reverse complement strand
TGGTTATATCAAAGTTTTTCTTTTTATTCAATTTCTCTACGTATTCAATTCAATTAAATAATGCAGGTCAAGAATAATTAATCAGTACTACTTAGTAGTTCGTTTGGATTCTTCTGTTTGGAGCATTTTCAGATCTACCACAAATAGTAAATCCAAATCCACCACTCGATTTTGTACTTTTTCCTTTGTAATTATCCCCAAATCCCCCGCCAAAATCCTGTTTTTCGTGGATTTCACTTGGAATCGTCCTCCACTAAAGCACTTTCGGAAACTTTCTGTTTGACTGTTTGTCATTTTTCCACCAATCTTCTCGGGAAAATCCATACCTTGAATGTCGGCGTGAGCTCAATATCAAAGTCGGAAATCACGGAAATGCTTCGATTCGCGACGTCGGTTCTCCTCTTCCTGTCGGCCGTCGTCGCTCCGTCGCTGTCAGCGGAGGAATTAGTGACGTGCTCGGGGATTGTACCGATGAGGTACCGGGACGACAAGATCTCGATAACGGACTTCGGCGGAGTCGGCGACGGACGAACGCTGAACACCAAGGCGTTTAGGGAGGCGATTTACCGGATTGAGCATCTCAGGCGGAGAGGAGGCACGCTTCTCTACATACCTCCTGGAGTGTACCTAACGGAGAGCTTCAATCTCACTAGCCATATGACTCTATACTTAGCCAGAGGTGCAGTTATCAAAGCAACTGAGGTATTCCAGTACTCAAATTAACTCTAATTAAGCTTGTTTTTTTTTTTTTTTGCTTACTATTCAGTAAAGTTTATTAATATGGGGTTTGCAGTTTTAATTTCGCTTATTTCGTGAGATTTTTTGATATATTTGTATTAAAGTTGTTGAATTGAGGCTAAGTAAGTAAGCATAAGATGTAAATGACTGTAATGTGTGTGTTTTTATGACCTGACAGATATCACAAAGTTGAAATCTAATGTAGGCTAAAATGGATTACATCCTATTTTCCATATAATAAGATTTTGGAAAGATTTCATCACGCGAAATCATCCGTGATGTGTATCATATTATGCGAGGAAAAAATTGTGGATGGTTACACTTTGTGTGTGTGTGTGCTGGTATATGGTCCACTCGACGCAGTGTTTGTGGTCATAATCTGCATTTGTTGTGCGTCTTATCTGACTAAATTAACGAGATTGAGTGTACTCAACTTCAAGATTATGTTAAGATTTCTTAATCAAGTAAATTTGTGGGTCCAAGCTTAAAAGAGAACAGACATGGTGGGTCTGGTGTAACATGGATGCACGGGTTTTGCATTCAGCGAATTCAAGAATAAAGATAGTTGGACAGCTAGATGGGCCCCGGGACTGTCTCTTTCTTTGGTATTATAACATTTAGATTGGAATATAGGTGGTTCCACTAACTAATTAATGGTGTGGAGAAATTCATTGTTTTTTGTAAGGTTACAGTGACCCCTTGGTTTTATTATATTGGTATTAAGCTACATTTGTCTAAAGTGACGGCAAACACTAGTAAAAATTTTATTTTTCCGTAAAACTGCTGGTATCCATGTCTACATACAAGCTGAATCGGATTAAAAAAAAAAGTACTTTTCTTTATTTGTAAGGACTGGACTATTGAAAATTGCCAACTTGTCCTAGTGGTATGATTTTCTGTGTAATGCTGAAAATGAGGCCACTTTTCTAATTATTATTATCAACCGAGGCATATAATGAGTCAGTGTTATTCGGTCTTTAAGCCTACTTGACATGGTCTCATGGCTTGGCAACTTATCATGCTCGTATGATCCAATGTATTTGGTGCTTGTGGTAACTCATACTGTACTGCTGTGTGTGTGTGAGTCGGATTTAAGGTTTATGTAGAATGCATTGGTCTCACAAGGTAAAGGGTGGGGCATCTGAGATAATTTATTACTTGGAAGAATTTAAATTTCCAATTTGTGGATAATTTCGCTGGAAATACACACACGCACACACTAGATACCAAAAAGTCCCACATGGAATAAATATAAGATAATTAGTGGGTTTAGAAGCCCTTGGGCCCCATCCCCTTGCAAGCTGGTTTTTTAAGGGTGAGTTCTACCTAATGAGTTTGTAACAAACACACACACATATTTTTGAATAACGTTTAACACTTCTGGGACGTATAATATAAATAAGCTTTCAA
>NW_010366633.1:0-821 GCF_000414095.1 Morus notabilis | reverse complement strand
CGCATATGTTTTTCTAGATGTACTTGTTAAAGTATTAAATTATTGTTGACCCACCTGCTAACAGCTTAAATTTTTAGGATAAACCGATAAATTAACCGTACTAATTAAGAATTGTGCGTACGGTACTTTATGCCTTCAAGTTGTTTGACAAAAAAAGAAAATAGTGAATTAGAATCATGTACTCACTAAACGTGTTTGTTAGTCCAGATCTTCCTTCTCCATTTTTTTATCTTATTGGTTGTCCTTCTAACATTATGACTAGATGAATAAGTACTAAAATACTAAAAAGAATTTTCTCTGCATCAAAAACTAATTCGAAGGACAATTAACGAAATAGAAAAATGGGAAAGAAATTCTTGGCTCTCCAACAGGCTAATAACATTAGAGTGGCAAAAGGGTAAAACGGGAGTGGGCATTATTGGATAGTGATATGTTTGGAGGGTACCTAAAATGCTCTAAATGAAAGCATAAAACCACATGCAAGTGGGCATATGCAAGGGTTGGTTTTACATATGCGTTTTTGTAATGTATTCAACGTAAAAGGCTTACCTTGGATTCCTTTCCCTTATAGCTTACGTTGGAACCGTTTATTTCACCGATTTGAGTTTAGAATTCGAGTTTTGCTATAGTAAAAAGTTCTAAAAAATAGTCACATCTAACTTTTTTACTACTAAAATTAAATCTCAACTCGAATTAAAAACTCGAATTACTAGTCTCTGAAGAGTTTTCCCTCATTGCTGGGTTGTTCATTATTTGTCCTTATCACACACATATACATACATACATACATACATACATTTATGGATGAGTATTATTATTTT
>NW_010366632.1:0-1100 GCF_000414095.1 Morus notabilis | reverse complement strand
AAAAAAAAAAAAAAAAAAAAGAAAAAGGTCACAGTCCCCAGCTCTGAAAAATCCAAGTTGAGTGATTTGGAATGTTGGAGAAGAGACGGCGAAATCATGATTTCTTGGTAGCAACTCAACAGACAACAGGGTCATGTTCTATCCTTTCGCTTGGACTGGCTACAATTTTCCATTCAATCGTATTATTTTGGATTTGATACTAATTTAAATTTTAATATTTGTGTATTAATTGATGTAGTATATGAATTTTTATTTTTATATTGATAAATGTTTAAAATATTGACATGTCAATTAATAATAAAATATTGTATTTATTAATAAAAAAATATGACAATATTCATGTTACATCAGTTAATACATAAAAATTTAAATTTAAATTGGTGTCTCTAACATTATTCTTTTAAATTTTTAAAAAAGCCTGTTAGCTTAACAAAATTGGAAGTTATCTAAAGTACACCTTATAGATCTAGCTAGAACCATGATCCATTAACGACAAACGACAACATGAAATAGTTAGCATCATATTGACTAAGCAGCAGAGATTGCCGCAATCATGTGCATGATGCATCCAAGCACGAAAAATCGGTGGCCAATTTAGGTTGGGTTGGTTGGACACTCGTTCACCTCGTAAAAAGAGTTTAGAGTTCAAGTTGCCTCGACCGTGTTGGTACAATTGTCTAGAAAATAATAAAAAATAGGCTAATATGAAAAGCTTAAGAAAGTATACAGGTTAATTTTTAGTTACAGAAATTAATAGGTTATAGCTTGTCAAGTTATGGTTCATAACCAGATAAGTTATTGATAAACTTATTAAGTTATGGTTCATAGGCAGACAAGTTATGGACAATTATGGACAATAACTTGTCAAGTTATGGTTCATAACCATATAAGTTATGACGAAAACAGTAATTTGACCTATTTATTAACTTATGTAAACTATTGGCCTATTAATTTTAATTCATCTCAAGTCTTGACATATTTCCCTCTTTCTCCATTTCTACACTAAGTGAACTTTATCAATTTAGGCCTTTAGAGGCCCAATTCTAAATTCTGCTTGGACCCAAACTCTCTCTAAGTTTAAATTTAATATTATAATCAAC
>NW_010366631.1:0-477 GCF_000414095.1 Morus notabilis | reverse complement strand
TTATATAACTTCCAACACGTACTTTCGGTGACTCAATCCTCGTGGGATCAACACTCTTACTCACTCTTTATTACTTGTCTGCGATACGTGCACTTGCGAGCATAAATATCACGCAACAAGTTTTTGGCGCCGTTGTCGGGGATCGAACCCGGGTCACCCGCGTGACAGTCGGGAATACTTACCACTATACTACAACAAATTCTTGAAGAAAGTGAACAAACAGAAACTGCTGATACAAGACAAGAGCATGAAGAAATTGTTCAGGAAGAACAAGAACTGTTGTAAGGGACCACTCATACAAATGATTATCAACTAGTGAGAGACAGATAAAAAAGAGTGTCCAAGCTAACTCAGAGATATGGCTTTAATGGCTTTAATGCCTACACGGATCTTCTAGCCTATCCATTCATGACTGCAATACAACTAAAAAGCAAGAACCAGAGACCTACAGAGAAGCAATCAACAGTCAGGATTCCA
>NW_010366630.1:2858-6207 GCF_000414095.1 Morus notabilis | reverse complement strand
ATCGTTACTTAAAACCTAAATCTCATTCTAGTAAAAAAAAAGGATGATTGGTTTCCAAGATTCAAAAGACTGACAGTAAAATCTGGGCATGTTCTTTTGTCCAAAAAATTCAAAAAAAGACAACTCAAATTTCAACTTTATTCAAGTTTGCGTTCTTTTAACTTTCAATTTTATTCAATTTTACTCAACTTTATTCAAGTTCTAACTTCAACTCAAGTTATAACTCAAATTCAACTCAAAAACTACACTCAAGTTATACTCTAAAAGAATAACCCCAATCTCATTCTAAAAAAACAGAAACAAAAAATCCACAATGTCCAAATCTAAAAAACAGGAGTATCCTAACTAAAAATGAGGATTACTCCTATATTCTAAACAGTTTGACATCCTTAACATCTTTTAAGCATTGTAACACATCACTACTGCAATACGACTCAACCCACAAAATAAGGATGAGGTCATGTAAATGAAAATAATTACAAAACCGAAATATACAGAGAAATCATACATTTCATTTCACCGATTTAAGTTTTGCTACAGTAAAAGGTTCTCAGAAACAGTTACATTTAATTTTTTTCCTACAGTAAAAAGCTCTAACATAAAATCACATATCAACTTAAATTAAAAACTCGAATCAACGAACTAAACGAGTCTTAAAAAATGAGACCTTAAGTTCTTTGACGTGAAATATGTGCCCAAAAAAAATCAAATAAAATAGCCAAATAAGTTTAATGATAGACCAAACATGTTTACATATTCCAATTGGATGGTTCCCCAAAAGGAACAAAAAATAGGGCTTTCATGCCAGTGCCACCTTCCATGTGATGCTCATTCTTTTCTCTCACTTCAAAAAATATGATTTTGCCTCTTTTACAAAAAAAAAAAAAGTAACAGTTTTGGCTTGTTCATACAAAAGATTCAAGTCACGAGCTCATCCTGATTAGCAAAAATAAAAAAATAAATGAAATGAAATAAAAATAAAATTAACGAGCTCATCCTACTCAAAATATGTCTTAAAAAAAACCACATAATTAGGGCATGTTTCTTTGCATCAAATGGAAAGGAAACTAAAGAGTGATTCTCTTTCTCTTTTAATTAGGGTCATAAATAAACTCGAACAACTCGCAAACCCAACCCACCTCACTCCAACCTAACCCGAAAAAGGCAATTTGTAATACTATTTTTTATTTTTTGGCCCACTAAATGTCTAGCCTGGGGTGTTTAGGACGGTTTGTGAGTTGAGCCTTTAATAACTTACATACCCCAACTCAACCCGCATAAACATGCATGAGTCATGTCCTCTAAGTTCTAAGTTCTAACTACTCTCTCTTGTCTAGTAACTCTCCTCTCCACACGCAGACACATATTGTCTTCAGTCCTTCCTCGACCAGTCGACCTAGATCCTTAAGCTCTCCGGCGCTGGCGGCTTCTTTCCGCCTCTCCTCTCGGCTCTCTCTGCCTCTCCGCCTCTCCTCTCGGCTCTCTCTGCCTCTCCGCCTCTCTTCTTGGCTCTATGCCTCTCTCCGCCTCTGGATTGAACTTTGATTCTTTGAATGATAAGCCCGACCACCTAACTCACCCCGTCCCTCCCCAACTCAACCCAAACATTATTGGGTTATGAAATTTTTTTAATATCGTTGGGGTCAAATATGTGCAGCCCACACCCGTTAGAGCAGAGCAAGAAAAAATCTTACCCCACACCAACTCAACCCATGTATAACCTTACTTTTAATAGTGTTTTCTTTTTTAATAATGTGTTTACTTACAAAATAAGTAATATAAATTTAATAAGCCCCACATAATATAGAAAACGATAAAAGGAAATGTCAATCCTTTACACCTCTTGAGTATTGATTCCTTATCAAAATAAATGAATGTCTAATTTACTTATCTATGAATCACTATATAAGGTATGTTTGGTAGTGCTTTTTGAAACTCAAAATAAATTCTCACATTGAAATTTATGTTTAGTAGAAATCAAAGAAAGTGCTTATTAAAGAATTTGCAAACAATCTACTGTAAAAAACAAGAGCAGAAGCTAATAAAAAGCAGCTTCTGATTTTAGATTGAGCGTCAATTCATATCCGTACGATTAATGAAGCTTTTATAATACTCTAAGGCTCGTTCATTTCACCGATTTGAGTTTTCAGTTTTAGGTTTTTACAGTTAAAAGTTCTCAGAAAATGTCACATATAATTTTTTCTATTACAGTTAAAAACTCTCAAAAAATATTACATCTCAACTTGAATTGAAAACTCGAATTCGGAAAGCGAACGATGTCTCCGTTCATTTCAACGATTCGAGTTTAGAATTCGAGTTTTGTTACAGTAAAAAACTCTTAGAAACAATCACATCTAACTTTTTTGTTACAGTAAAAAACTTTCACATAAAACACATCTCAACTCGAATTAAAAACTCGAATCAGTGAACTAAACGGACCCAACTCGGATGAATTCTAAACATAAACATTCTTGTCTCCACCTGATGAATTCTAACAAATATAAGAGAACACATTCAACGTTTCATCTTCTCCACTCACTTTTGATTACTCAATTTTTCTGTGAAATCAATGCACTTTAAACCATTCACTGAGAAACATAAACAACATCCTTGAAAATTCACAACAATCACCAACAACAGATTTAGAAAAAAAAAGAAAGAAAAGAATTCGTGAAAATTAACGTAATAAGAAAAACCTCAAATTAGTTTTCAACATATGGGAAGAGAAAGTAGGAAATCAATCGGTGGGGAGGTGATTTGGCCGGGTTCGCGAGGGGAGAGGAGCAACATCTGTGATCGGCGGGGTTGCGGTTCGGCGGTAGGGTAGCTGGTGGGGTAGGCGGTGGTGTGATTAGGATCTGGGTTTTTTTTAGGTCTGCAAGTGAACCCATGGAAGAAGAAGACGATTTTTGGGTCTGCAAGTGATGGAAGGAGAAAACTTGCTGAGGAAAAACAAAAAAGAAAAAGAAAAAGAAAAAGAAAAAGAAAAAGAAAAAGAAAAAGAAAAAGAAAAAGAAAAAGAAAAAGAAAAAGAAAAAGAAAAAGAAAAAGAAAAAGAAAAAGAAAAAGAAAAAGAAAAAGAAAGAATAAGAAGACTTGGGTGCATTTCCAAAATGATTTTTTTCGTATAAAAATAAAAATGAAAACGTTTTTAATTTAATATAAAAATTATTTTTAAAAATATTTTTAGTAATTTTATTAAGAAATTATCTCTTTTTTTTTTCTCGAGAGAGAGAGAAAAATGAAAATTAAAAATTAAAAATGATTAAAAGTTGTTTTTTATTTCTCTCATTTTACACTAAATTAAAAAATTATTTTCATTTCCGTTTTTTATCTCTATTACGCAAAA
>NW_010366630.1:0-1609 GCF_000414095.1 Morus notabilis | reverse complement strand
TTTAAATGAAAAGAGAGAGATAGGGGGAGAGAAAAAAGAGAGAGTTTAAATGAAGAGAGAAAAATTAAAGAGGGAAGTTGAAATATGACATTAAATTTATTTAGGGTAATTTTGACAATTTAACTTTGTGGGTACTTCAGTTGCTCATGTAGTAATACTAAAAATAAAATATGAAAAAGTGGAGCTAATCATAAGATGATTATTGCAATCGGTGTTATTTTTGTAAATAACTCTAAAATAAAACTATCATGCTAAAGAACAAAAAGAAAAAACAATAATATCTGTAACAAAAGTAATTAAAAAGTTCTTATCAGTCATTGAATGATCTCCCTACCTTATTAATTGAAATATAATAAATTAATGACCAGGAGAAAGAAAGTGATTTCTTTAGTTGGAGAATAAATAAGATTATTTTTATTATTGTAATTTAGCTTTAGTATAAAAATATGAAAATTTATGCCCTTTTTTTAGTGCCTGTGAGATTTTTAATATATCAATTCAAGAGCACCAAATTCTAAGAGAATGATGCAAAATTTAAACAGTGGGTTAAGACGGGGCAAAGTTCTTTTATTGTTCAATATAATTTGGTTTTCATTGGCTTTGAGTTAGTTCTTTTCTTTCTTCGTTTTTTTTTTTTCTTCTTTTTTGGTTGAGTTTTGTATTTCTAAGGAACCAGTTGAATTACATGACCCAAATATATATATATGTATAGATGTATAGATATATTGATGGCAAAGGGTGATTTTTTTAATAGAAACCTAATTAATAAATTTTACCGAGGACAGGACCTACCACTTTTAATTTTAATCAGGGGCATGACCTACCATTAATCCAACATATCCTTTCATTTTTCTTTTTCCGAAAGATATCTTGAGATGAAAGGATCATCAGCGGAAAATAAAATGAGACAAAAAATTAGAATTTTGCTACAACATGGTACCATCTCATTGGTTGAGAATGACATGGACGGCTGAGATGACATCTTTTAAGATTTAGCTATAATTATTCGTTTCTATTGGAGAAATTAAGACGGCCAAGTAACACCAACCAAAAGGCATAATTTATAACCCATATGCGACGCTGATAGGATCTTTCAGATCAGCAACAAGTGGACGGCCAGGATTTGATCTTATAAGAGTTTTTTTTTTTTTGGCTGATCGATCTTATAAGTGGCTTGTTTTCCGTTTCCCGCCTTTATTTATTTAGCACACAGCTTTGGGAATTTCATAATGAGAAGCTTTTTTGGTTTGTTCTCTCTCTCTCTCTTTTTTTTTTTTTCTCGTTGGGCCCGCTTGGTTTTACGGATAGTACCGCTTTATTTGTTTATAATTATTTTAATACCGTGATTACCCTCCGATGCTACTTTTAATAGCGAAAATAACCTTGCTTTTGCTTTTAACCTTTGTTTTTCTCTCTTTCGTCATAGATAATGAATATGAATGGAATCATTGATTCATTATCATGGTTTGTCACCAATATACGCGTTTCTCACACGTTTCAGATTGAATTTCTTTCTGCTTTCCACCAAAAAGAGTAAAAAAGTATCTGTTTTCTTTCATTCTTCTTTTTCTTTTTTCCATTAAAAGTAGAAAAAAAAATTTATAAAAAA
>NW_010366629.1:0-1091 GCF_000414095.1 Morus notabilis | reverse complement strand
TGTTAAAAGGGAAATGGAGATAAATACTCATCTTTTATTCTTAATTAATACTCGTTTAATTAAATATTATTTTAATTTAAAAGATATTAATTAAGAGTAAGAAGTAAAAGTTTAGACTTATGTATTTTTAAGAATAAGTTCAATAATTTTCTTTCTGTTGTGTTTTGTGTGTTGTGTTAAAAGGTTACATAATCTAGTATATTACAAATTATAAATATACTAAAGGAGAGTAGTTGTTCACTGTTCACACACACACTTAATTTACTGTACATAATACAGTGTATTAGTGTAATACAGTGTAATGATGATTTCATTCCTCGATTTGTTTTTGGCTTGATGTCTTCATTTTGTCTCTCTGACTTTATTTGGGCACAAATCGTCGACTTCATTGCTCCTTTGATATTTTACTCTGGTCATCCATTTTTTGTTACATACAAATTATAATATGTGATGGATATTAAATATACTAAAGGAGACCTCCCGAGCACTCTTCATGCCCTAATAATTCACTGTACATATGAACAGTACATGTAATTGTCTGTTGTACCCTTTTTCCTTTTTTTCCTGTGTTGGGCAGGGGCTATTTGGTCTTTTTGTGCTCTATGATTTGATTGTTCACATATGCCCTTAGCTTTTTTATTGTTTAGTCGGTCTTGGGCTAGGTTTTTTGGTCATTTCGCTCCAAATAAACCCCTAGGCTTTGCTTTCCTTTTCCCACCGCCCCATTTGCTCCGCTTCTTCTCTTCGTTCTTGAGCAGAAACCCTAGATTGTTTGATGCTCTGATTTTCTCGGTCTCCTTCGTTTTTTTCCAACAGAATGTTTGGAATTGATATCGTTTTTATTTTTCACATTTTTTGAGGAAAACAAATAAAAATATTTTTAAAACGGCGTTTGACGCAATAAAGACAAAAAATAAAAATGAAAACGATTTTTTAGTTTAGTGTAAAATGAGAGAGAAATGAAAAACGATTTTTAGTTGTTTTTTATTTTTTTTTTGTTTTCTCCTCTCTAACAAAGAGAAAGAGAGAGAAACATTAATGGATTTTTTTTATACTGAAAACAATCTCTTGATAAAACTACCAAACACATT
>NW_010366628.1:0-855 GCF_000414095.1 Morus notabilis | reverse complement strand
GTAACTTCTACAATTTTTTTTGGATATAAGTTTATTTAGCGTGCATTTAAAGTAAGGATCCGTATCATGGTTCAGATTATGATTTTTAGCTCGTTATAATTTTTTTCATAAAAAATATACGTAAATCAAGAATAATTATGATCATGATTCTAAATGCATAAATCAAACGCCATCTAACTATGTCTTCAATTTTTTATCTCAGTATATCTTCAAATTAAATTTAATATATAAATCTTTATATTATTTCAATCAATATTTGATTTTAAACTTTAAAATAATCGAACTATCCTTAAAAAAATAGAAAAAAGAAAATTGAAACTTTCTAATATTCCAAAGAATATAAAAAAACATAAAAAAAACTCATTTCAATGGTATTTTATATATTTTTTGGGTCAAAATTGTAAGTTTAAATTTTTTGTTTTTTTTTTTTTCATTTACCATTTTCTATTCAAGAGTATTTTAGGTATTTTCAAGGTTCAAATCACTTAATTAACTGTGAAAATGTATATATTTGTGTATTAATTATAGTTTGAATATATATATTCGATGATATCAAAAACTAAATGTATAATTTTTTAATAAACCCAAAACATAGGGTATCAAATGGTAAATATCTTTTTTTTTAATGGAAATTTCATATTAATAAATTAACAAATTACACAAATAGTCGCAAATGACCACAACTTATAAGGGAATTTGACTACAGACGTTGATTGGATCCACTAGTGAAGACAAATAAAACACAAGTCTCGAGACTCAATGGAGAAAGACCTACTCAGTACAAACAAAATTGAGTGCAACCAAATGTCGTTAACAAGAACCACTACAATCGATAGATAAAGCCAGTCGACCAAG
>NW_010366627.1:0-1560 GCF_000414095.1 Morus notabilis | reverse complement strand
AAAAGACTATAAGTGTGCTTTTAAATGATTATTTATTTGTAGCATATTATATACTAGGTAGTTATATATATATATATATAATTCACTTTTAAAGTTATAGTCACTTAGATGAATAAATAGTTTCTAATACATAGTTTGTTCAGTTACGCTTTTATACAAGGGAGTAAAGCATGTTTCAATTTAATCCTCTCAAAAAAAATATTAGTTTTTCTCAATTAGCTTTGATGTTCAAGTCTATTTACCAACATCATGAGTGGAAACTTTTAAGGTTTATGATGAAAGAAAGTTTATGCAAAAAGAATATAAAAAAAAACCCTAAAACTTTGAGAACAAAGAGCTTGATCATAATCAAGCAAGTATTTTAATGTAAGATAAACATGTTTAAGTTAGCTAAATCGGTCTGAAAAGTCGGGTCGTTACAAAAGTAAATTAAAAATTAATTATAAACATTACAACTTAAAAAATGATAAGAAATATTTATATTAATTCAGTCCAAAACAAGCTGAAAAACCTCTACATCGAGCAATGCAACATGTTCGACAACCAGCAATCATGATGGAAGTCATGCGCTCGATGAATCCCAATATCAACTTCTTGCTAGTTAACCGTCCCCAACCGTTGGTTCCTCTACTACCTGAGCTAAACAAAAAAGATGAGGACGAAGACAACGATACTGCTAATTTAGAAGACTAAAATATCTGTTTTTATTTTTTATTATCAACACTTTTTTGTATTTATTGATTAATTTACTTTTTAAGACTGATCATATTATTATGTTGACTATTTTATATTAATTTTTTTATTAATAAATATCAATTTTATTGTTCAATTTTATTGTTAAATTTTCTTCTAATTTATATATTTAATAATTAATATTATTAGTAAAGTACGGAAAAAATAATATTTACGACGGCATATCTAAATTGTCGTCACAACTAGTCCACATTACTAGTGATGAGACTTTGGTCGCAAAAGGTTTTAAATACTTTTGCAACAACAAGATGTCATCGCAAATAAGTTAGGACGTGTCATCATCAACGACATATTCGACGGAACATTGTGGCGACTTATTTGTGACGACTATCATTGCTAATATATTAGCGACGACATTTTAAAACTATGTCGTCGCAAATATATTATTTGCGTCGGGTTTTTTACGACGACTAATTTGCGACAACATGTTGTCAAAAATACAATATTTGGGACGACAATACAGTTATTTGCGATGACATTCCGTTGCCGCAAATAACCTTTTTTGTTGTAGTATATGGCAGGTATGAGGAAAATAGTCCCAAAACTAGAGGATGTGGCACATACAACGACAAATATCCTTTAGAGTATATAGATATGGATTTTTACTCCTTATTCTTGAGTAATATATTTTTTGATAAACTAACTATGTTAGTAAAAAGGATGTTAATCAAGATTAAGGGGTAAAAAATCACACTCTTACCCTTTAAGGGTAAGTTGAGCAATTTTCTTCAATTATATTTTTGGTTTGCCCCTAAATATTTTTTATTACCACATTTGCGTTGTGTTTTAAAGGAAAAAATTAGTTAT
>NW_010366626.1:0-711 GCF_000414095.1 Morus notabilis | reverse complement strand
TTTAGTTCTTATTATTTTTTATAGCACTTAACTCCTTTAATTTAAAATTATTTATAATTAAGGTCTAACAAAAAATAATGTGTTTTTTATGATTCTGATCACGTGACGCTCACTTGAGCATTTGTTGAGAGTAATGAATGTCATTTCTCACCCTATTTGTTTAATTACATTGATATCAGAATCATTTAGTTTTCAAGAGTTATTGCCTTGTTGAGACGCTCTAAGAGTGAAAAATAACCTTCATTACCCTCAATAGACCCTTATGTGCGCATTATTTGATCAAAATCATGAAAGAAACACTCGTTTTCAATTGGATATAAATTGTAAAGATTTTTAAGTTAAAAGAGTCAATTCACAAGAAAAAGAGAATAAGATTAAGAATACATTTGATAAGGAGATTCATTATATGATTTAAATTATGGTTCATAATTTATGATAATATTTTATCTCATAAAAAATACACATAAATTAAAATTGAGTGACATCGGTATAAAAAAAAAAAGAAGCCAGGGCCACGTCACTATTATTCCTTTTTCGTTTTTTTTTTTGGTGTGAGAACCTCCAAATCTACATGACGGCGCGGGAGACGCATTACTGTAGGCGGCAAAATAGAAATTTCACTCATTAATCGATTCAGTGGGCGCAGCTTAAGCCTGAATACTTACCCAGCGCAAGTTAGCACAGAGCCAAAAGGCGCTGAGCTGTAAAGTT
>NW_010366625.1:0-2578 GCF_000414095.1 Morus notabilis | reverse complement strand
TTTTTTTTTTATTTTTTATTTTTATTTTTCTTGTCTTTTCTTGAGAAAGATGTAAATGGCAGCATGCAAATAATATCATTATTACTTTGGGTTTAAATTTGGGCGATGTTCTGCATTTATTTTATGATTTTCTTAACAAAAATGAATGTTGAAACTTGGAATTTAAAGGTCAACAATACGTACAAATTTTAAATTTGGAAAATTTAACTTGGAAAAACGAGGGTTGCATTTGAAAGAAGACATGCATTTTTATCAACTACCAACTGTAGAGGTCAACCGCAAGTCAAATGTTGCATCATTTTAAATTTTAATTTGCTTGTTTCAGTTGGGATGAAAATCTTTCTTTCTATCCTTTTCCGATCATATGAAAGTTGAAAGGTGCAATAAAAGTTATCCTTCTTACTATCCTTGGTTGTATAAATGGGTCCTACAATCTCTCTCCCTCCCCCTCTCTCCCTCTCTTAAGAGAGGGGAAGAAAATTTTATTAATAAGGATGTGAAATTATTTCGGAGTCATTTGGTTGGAGCGTCCAGACTTGGGTTTAAATCAGCATCTATTTTGCAAAATATAAAACAAGATTTAAACCCTTAATGTGACTTTTAAACTCTCAAAATAAAAGAGTTTCTAAACTCAAATCTCTCTTAGGTTATCAAGGTTTGAACCCATATTCAAACTTATCAGTACAAAATTTACTGGGACGTTTATTTCATGTATTCGACACTGATTCTGAATTATGATTCATGGTTTTCTACAGTATTTTTCTCTCACAAAAAATACACATAAAACGAGAATGATTCTGAATCTATGAACCAAACGTTCACTGCATAGTTCAAACCAACCAAACGGCTTGGTATATTACAGTATAAAAGAGAAATTTCCCAAAAAGCAACATGGAACAAGTTTTCCACCTAATTATTGTCGTTTTGCTTTTTGTGTTATGGAAACGTATTCTCGTATTGGGGGTTTGGTATGAAGAAGGCATTATTGCCTGTATTTTTGGGCCTTTACTCGACATGATCATATCTACATAACAGATAATCATTTTAATCGACTGCGTTTGACAATGTTGCTTGCCATAGTTTGACTTGATAAGGTTTGTTTCTATATATATACGTCAACATTATATATAACTTCTTTCTATATATTACTGATATCTATATATCTATATAGATATATACATGCACGTAAATATACTGTAGGATGTTACTAAAGAGAAGAAGAAAACATATTAATTCTACAAAAAAAAAAAAGGAATAATATTTTTCATATTTATGACATACTAACCCCCTTGATAGGCTGATAGCTATACTTTACTTTTCATTTCACTGTTTTCAACACGCTTGAACAACAAGAATCTGAGTCAATATAATGTCAAACAAGCATGAATTTCTTAAAAGCCTTTTGGCTCTTGTTTGTCTAAATTTTTACTATTTTTTTATTGTGGTAGTAGATGATGTCACACTTGACGTATATGTGACGTTGGAATAAAAAAATTGAGATTTACAAATTAACAATATTAGAGGAAATAAAGTTACAAAAAAACAAGAAAAGAGGGGGGAAATAATTACAATGTGGGACCAAGGTTGATTATATTTATATGGTCAGGGCAATATTAAAAAACAAGCAGTAGAAGTTGTTAAAGGTCCTTATCCAGAGGGCAGTTTTTGCTTTATGGGAAGGGGAGCAAAGGGCTGTTAGTGGGCCTTTCGTGGGGGCCCACACCACTAGCCGGCGATACAGTCTAAAAATTGTAAAGTAATTTTGACAAATACACTTTAAAATAATATCATTAAAGATTTTAAATTTTAAATTAAATTTTATCCTTTTAATGTAAGTAATAAGACATATTATTCTCGATAATTTGACAGATGTCGTTAGCGACGGATATCCAATCATCAACGGCGGACTTAATTTAATAAATTACTGTTTAAAATTTAACAAATTATTATATATAATTCAACATATTATTATTAAAATTGTAGCCTATAAAAAAAAAATAGAACTCTATAAAAATTCGTTTAAGCGCCAGTTTTTGAACTTTTCTCAAAACACCTTTAGTCCCTTTCACACATTGAAAGCCCAAAGGAAAAAAGAGTTTTGTTCGTATAAGAACTCCTACGGACAGTTTTGGGCACGCCGGGCCCACGGACCGCCCCTCTGACCTTTATTAACCACTTTATACTCTGGTCAATCTCAAAATCACTATGCCTCTTCATTTTCTTTTTTGGAGAAATTTAAGAATTATATCCTCTTAATTCCTTTATTTAGTTTGTTTCCATAATCCTAAATTTGACTTTAAATGCATAAAGAAGGTACATAATTTAAAAAATATCATAAACCTCTACTTCTCCCCTTTTCCCCCCTTATTAATTCTCTACTTAAATTTAACATTGTGATGCTTTTACACTCTAACTTTTTAATTACTTTAGTCCCAAAATTATTTATTGGTGAATTTCCTTCTCAATTTGATAAAATATCATGGAATTTCTTTAAATTAATAAATGATATTAAGATTTTTAAAAAAATTTCTGTGACATGAGATGCTCTAATCATTATTCAAAATTCCAATCTATTTTT
>NW_010366624.1:0-840 GCF_000414095.1 Morus notabilis | reverse complement strand
GTACAAATCCACATCTGCTTGTGTGGTTTGCATCATTTCAAGTGCCTGCGTTTTGAGTGTGTGGGTGAGAATACTGTCTCTGGTGTAGTGGCGTTTGAGAACAGAACAATTTATACGTCTCCTTTCTATACGATATATTTGATACTTTCTTCAGTTACTTTTTGGGTAGGTTTTTGCTTGGATTTCTGGATAATATGAGCTGTTTAAGTCCATTCCATATTTGCATGATCTTTCTGGTATAAGTTAGGATATGTTGGCTATGCTGCATCTAGTAATAGCTTTCTGACCATGCAGATCAAACTTTCAGTTCATCTGGCACTGGGAAGAATGGGCTTATGTTTTAGACCTCCCAAAGTGGGCCCCTCAACGTGTGTTTGTTCGGGAAGTTTTGGAGAGAGAAGTCCGTTTATCATACTGGGAGAAAGTGAAGCAGGTACTAGTAGTCATGCTTAACTCAGTCAAGTTTCTATTAAAAAAAAAGTTGGTTAATTTTCTGAAGCAAAGCCATGATTTGGCCTCAAGATGATGTTCTGGACTGGAGAAACGATGTTTATGGTAGACAGGTTTACCAGTATTTCTAAATGAAATCGTCACCTTTCTCTGCTCAGACCATCTTGTCCTGGTGTGGTGTGTGGAAAAGATTGGAATTTTGGGTAGGAATAGTGATGTTTGGGTATAAAATGATGCTATGAAACTAACTTGTTGTCTAACTTAGGTGCTTAGAACTTTATCTTGTTTTTTTCTTTCCTTTTTTCTTTTTTTAGTATGAAAGTGAGAAATGAGAATTTTGCAGAAGAAGAAAAAATACATACCAAAGGAGAGCAGGATGCACCATAAAAA
>NW_010366623.1:0-586 GCF_000414095.1 Morus notabilis | reverse complement strand
CTTTAATTATTGTCCATAAGTTAATTCTATTAATTACTACTTGGTTGAGCAATTTAATTAGTTGGTTTACATTAACTTATAATAGTTTCGTACGTACGATTATATATTAGGGTTTGATTTTGACAGGAAATAGGAAAAAGTAAACATTGTTTAGTCCCAAAAGAACTCACGCCCCAAGTATATATATTGAATTAGGTGTGGTCGATTTATATATCCACAGACGGCTAACAAGTAGTCGCATCACAAACAACTTGAAGAGGGCATCTTTTAAGAGGTGAAAAAAAGGGAAAATATTTATTTATAAAAAAAATATTGTACTTGTGGACTTTTGAAGAGCTCGTTCGTTCATTTTATCGATTCGAATTTAAAATTTAAATTTTGTTATAGTAAAATTTTTTCAGAAACAGTCATTTAATTTTTTTCTATAATAAAAAACTCTCACATAAAATCACATCTCAACTCAAATTAAAAACTTAAATCAACAAACTAAATAGACCTAAACGTCATTTTGCTCATCCAATATCCAATTAATAGCCGAATATAAGGCTGTGTATAGTGTCATAATAAAAGTTGACCTTAAATATTA
>NW_010366622.1:0-602 GCF_000414095.1 Morus notabilis | reverse complement strand
GAACACAAATAAATCCTAACGGATAAAATGAAATAAAAAAATATGAACTGTTGTTAGGAAAAATATGAAAGTCTTCACCATCTTGCTTGTATTGTCTTTAAATGTCATCAACATCTTGTTGTACTCATTTACTCTTGTAATTTCTTTCATAACATAAAAAGACTCTTCTTGGCATGGTTCCTTCTTCATAGCTCCACCTGCAACTGTCGTCCTAATAAGCTTATACAAGTTTTGCACTTTTTCACTCTTCATGACTACTAAATCACCTCTTTTAACTTGCATAAAACCACCATTCGTATAATACTCACAACCCAAAGTGTCTAAAGCCCCTAAAGAAATTAAGCTTCTCTTTTATTGAGGAACATGTATCTAACATTTGTCAATTTCCTCACAACTCCATGAAACATCTTCACCTTCATAGTACCTATTCCAACAGCTTTAGCGCTACAATCATCGACCATCAACAAAGTATCGGCATCAGATGGCTTATAAGAATCAAGTCACTCCTTATATGGTCACATATGAAATGAGCATCCAGAATTTAAAATTCCAGAGTCAGAAATATTTCATCAGCAGTAATAGAATACACATCATCTTCACTG
>NW_010366621.1:0-839 GCF_000414095.1 Morus notabilis | reverse complement strand
TATTTAGAGATTTTTAAATTAATATTTGATATTTTATTTATATATATATATTTTAAAAAATATGGGTATATAAATCTATTTCAGTTTTGGTGACCAAAAAGCTCACATTTTTTGCTACCAAATATATTTTGCTATCAAAATTTTGGTAGCAGAAAGTTTATACTTTTTGCTACCGAAACTTTTAGTCCCCGAATATTATACATTTTGCTACCAAATACATTTTGTTACTAAAAAACTTTTTGGTACCAAAAACTATGTTACCAAAATTTTAGTAATGAATATTTTCTGTTACCCATTTTTTGCTACTAAAATTTTTTGGTAACAAAAACATGTTGCTACAAAAAACAGGGCTTTTGGTTAACAAATTTTTGGTAACAAAAAATTCAAATTCTTGCAGTGGAGATATCTTGTTGTATCATGTATTTTTAATAATATTAAAACGGCACTTTTACTTTCGACACCCTAAGACAAATTTTTAGAACATAAAACTTTTATTCTACAATTATCATTAGTTAACAACAAACTAATAATTTTTGAAAAACTTATGAAAATACTTTAAAATATTTTTTTGAGAAGAAATACTTAAAAAATATTTAAAATTTTTTAAAGTTATTAGTTTCTAAAAAGAATTATTTGGATATTGTATCTCCTAAAAATTAGTCACAACGTATTAAAATAATGTTTTTTTAGAGGTGAATGTATCATTTTAATATTATTAAAAACACATGATACCAACGAGATATTTCGCTATAACAGAAAATATCAACATGATTTTATCTCTTATTTTTAATTTTTTTTTAATACAATAGAGAATGTATACATCATATTTTACTAATGAG
>NW_010366620.1:0-1136 GCF_000414095.1 Morus notabilis | reverse complement strand
CGGGCCCCCCCCCGGCTGCATCCACGCCCATAACGGCTTCCACTGCGCCACCGGTGACTGCGGCGGCAAGATAGAGTGCAACGGCGCCGGCGGAAAAACTCCGGCCACCCTGGCCCAGTTCAGCCTCCACCACGGCCACAACGACCTCTCCTCTTACGGCGTCAGCCTCGTCGACGGCTTCAACATCGGCCTCACCGTCACGCCGCACGAGGGGAAGGGGGTCTGCCCCGTCGTCGGCTGCCGCGCCGACCTGCTCGCCACGTGTCCCGATAACCTGCGTGTGACTTCACCGCACGGTGGTCACGTCGTTGCCTGCAAGAGCGGCTGCGACGCCTTTGGAACCGACGAGCTGTGCTGTCGGAACCACTACAATAGCCCGCAGACGTGTAGGGCTTCGAGCTACTCCCAGTTCTTCAAGCACGCGTGTCCGTCGAGTTTCACGTACGCCCATGACACGCCGTCGCTCATGCATGATTGCTCGTCGCCACGCGAGCTCAAAGTCATCTTCTGCCACTGAACAGGATTGAACCGTCCTTTATTCTAAACATGAGTTTGGAAAAGAGATAATAAGAAAAAAGAAGTTTGTAGTTTATGGGCTTGGTGTGGTTTTTTAATTTTGCGTTAACCGTCCTTGATTCTAAACATGAGTTTGGAAAAGTGAGAATAAGAAAAAAGAAGTTTCTAGTTTATAGGCTTGGTGTGGTTTTTTAATTATGCGTTAAGAAGCGTGTTTATTAGCTTTTGTATGTTGAGATAGATCGGTGTGTCTGCGTAATGTGTAATGTTTCGTGTTGCTGCTTATTATTCAATGTCAATGCGCAAAGACATGGTTTTGTGTAATGTTTGGTGTTGCTGCTCATTATTCAATGTCAATGCGCAAAGACATGGTTTTTTGCTTTGCTTTCTTTCGCTTATACATACATTTTAATTTTGGATTAAAATTCAAAAAAAAAAATTTAATTTAAGTTATAATTTTATTTAACTTCATATTTTTTTTAATTTACCTTAAATTGAGTTTAAATTTCTGTTCACTCCACTATTTGAGTTTAAAATATGAGTTTTTTTATAATAAAAATTTTTTATAAATAGTCACATTTAATTTTTTTACTACAGTAAAAAATTTTCACATAAAGTCA
>NW_010366619.1:0-907 GCF_000414095.1 Morus notabilis | reverse complement strand
AATAAAATGAAATAAAAATAAGGTAAAAATATTAAAAACTAAATAAATTATCAAGAACAAGCATACGTTTTAATCCACAAAAGAGGCTAAATAACTTCATTTCATGGAGTTATCAATCGTTCTTACTGTTTACATACATTGTGATGAGCTCCGAATACGGGAGTGCAGCCTTCAACATTAAATAGGTGGAATTCCACCTATGTCTCACGTCAGTGGGGAACTTTCTTAGGCGCATCTGACTCTTCCTGCAATATTATTTGAATTCTTGGAGCCGAGCTCCAAAACTAGATATAAAGGATAAAAATTCTCTAATATTTGTTAGATTAGCTGAAATATGTTCAATTCATGCCTGAACTACTAAATTGATTATGTGACACACACACCGTTTATGAAAAATTCTCTCCCCCCCCAACGCTGGTTTCAAACTACGTTTAAACATGTTAATTGCAGCCGTGTTAGCTGACGCATTATCAAAATTAATAGTTAAAACTTTATCTTATATCCCATAAAATCCAAAAATTTCTATTATTGTACTAAAAATAGCTGATACGTTATAAGGATATGGACATAAATGAAAACCTATTATTCTTTTTTGTAAAACTCATTCGTCATCAACATAATGCGCCGTGACGTATAAATATCTAGTTTTATTGCACCCCTCCCATAGAACAGAAGTACAAGATACAGTAGCATTAAAAGTCTTAAAATTATCAACAAGAGATTGTCTCATTGCATAAAACACTTTTATGCAATCAGAACGAGTTGTGTTTCTACTTACCTGTTTAAATTGCGGGCAAAAGGCCTTATGTATGAATTCTTCAAACGACGCATCATTTGTAAAAGAAAGAGGTAATTAGACACTAGCTAGAAATTTAGCTAGTGCCTCATGAGCACGTTGTGCATCGTA
>NW_010366618.1:1839-3474 GCF_000414095.1 Morus notabilis | reverse complement strand
GGTTCAGGGTTTAGGGTTCTGGGGTCTGGGTTCAAGGTTAGGGGTTTTGGGGGTTTTGTGTTGAGGGTCAGGGTTCAGGGTTCGGGATTCAGGGTTCGGGGTTCGGGATTTGGGGTTCGGGGTTTACTGTTTAGGGTTTGGCGTTTGGGGTTTGGGGTTTAGGGTTTAGGGTTTGGGGTTTTGGGTTTGGGGTTTGGGGTTTAGGATTTGGGGTTCGGGGTTCGGCGTTCGTGGTTTAGGTTTCGGGGTTTGAGGTTTGGGGTTCACGGTTCACGGTTCAGGGTTCAGGGTTCACGGTTCAGGGTTCAGGGCTCAGGGTTTACGGTTCAGGGTTTAGGGTCCAGGGTTGAGGGTTTGCGGTTTAGGGTTTGGGGTTTGGGGTTTACGGATCAGGGTTCAGGGTTCGGTGTTCGTGGTTCAGGGTTCAGGGTTTGAGGTTCGGGGTTCACGGTTCATGGTTCAGGGTTCAGGGTTCAGGGTTCAGGGTTCAGGGTTCAGGGTTCAGTATTCAGGGTTCAGGGTTTAGGGTTCTGGGGTCTGGGTTCAAGGTTGGGGGTTTTGGGGGTTTTGTGTTGAGGGTTCAGGGTTCAGTGTTCAGGGTTCAGGGTTCGGGGTTCGGGGTTTACTGTTTAGGGTTTGGGGTTTGGGGTTTTGGTGTTAGGGTATTGGTGTTAGGGTATAGGGTTTAAGGTTTGGGGTTTAGGGTTTGGGGTTTAGGGTTTGGGGTTTAGGGTTTGGGGTTTGGGGTTTGGGGTTTGGGGTTTGGGGTATGGGGTTTGGGGCTAAGGGTTTAGGGTTTAAGGTTTAGGGTTTAAGGTTCACGGTTCACGGTTCACAGTTCAGGGTTCAGGTTCTCGGTTCAGGGTTCAGGGTTTATGGTTTAGGGTTTAAGGTTCAGGTGTCAGTGTTCACGGTTCACAGTTCAGGGTTCAGGTTCAGGGTTCAGGGTTCAGGGTTTACGGTTCAGGGTTCAGGGTTTCGGGTTTGGGGTTTGGGGTTTGGGGTTTGGTGTTTAGGGTTTAGGGTTTAGGGTCTAGGGTTTGGGGTTTGGGTTTTGGGGTTTGGGGTTTTGGGTTTGGGGTTTAGGGTTTAGGGTTTAGGGTTAAGGGTTTACGGTTCTGGGTTCACGGTTTAGGGTTCAGGGTTCAGGGCTCAGGGCTTAGGGCTCAGGCACAGGGCTCAGGGCTTAGGGTTCAGGTTTCAGGGCTCAGGATTCAAGGTTCAGGGTTTAGGGCTAGGGCTCAGCGCTCGGGGCTCGAGGTTCGGTGTTCGGGGTTCGGGGTTCTAGGTTCGGGTTTCTGGGTTCGGGTTCAGGGTTCACGGATCAGGGTTTAAGGTTCAAGGTTCAGGGTTTAGGGCTAGGGCTCAGCGCTCGGGGCTCGAGGTTCGGTGTTCGGGGTTCGGGGTTCTAGGTTCGGGTTTCTGGGTTCGGGTTCAGGGTTCACGGATCAGGGTTTAAGGTTTAAGGTTCAGGTTTCAGTGTTCAGGGTTCAGGGTTCACGGTTCACGGTTCAGGACTCAGGGCTCAGGCCTCGGGGCTCGTGGTTCGGGGTTCGTTGTTCAGGGTTTTGTGTTTAGGGTTTGGGGATATGGGTTCGGGGTTCTGGGTTTGGGGTTCGGGGTTTGGGGTTTGGG
>NW_010366618.1:0-480 GCF_000414095.1 Morus notabilis | reverse complement strand
GTTTAGGGATTTGGGGTTTGGGGTTTGGGGTTTGGGGTTTAGGGTTCGGGGTCACGGTTCAGGGTTCAGGGTTCAGGGCTCAGGGCTCAGGGTTCAGGGCTTAGAGCTCAGGGATCAGGGCTTAGGGCTCTGGGCTCAGGGCTCAGGGCACAGGGTTCAGGTTTCAGGGCTCAGGATTCAGGGTTCAGGGTTCAAGGCTAGGGCTCAGGGCTCTGGGCTCGGCACTCGGGGCTCGAGGTTCAGTGTTCGGGGTTCGGTGTTCGGGGTTCGGGATTCGGGGTTCTGGGTTCGGGGTTCTGGGTTCGTGTTCAGGGTTCACGGATCAGGGCTTAAGGTTCAAGGTTCAGGTTTCAGTGTTCAGGGTTCAGGGTTCACGGTTCACGGTTCTGGACTGAGGGCTCAGGCCTCGGGGCTCGTGGTTCGGGGTTTGAGGTTCGGGGTTCAGTGTTTAGGGTTTGGGGATTTGGGTTCGGGGTTCTG
>NW_010366617.1:0-5357 GCF_000414095.1 Morus notabilis | reverse complement strand
AGGGTTCAGGGCTTAGGGCTTAGGGCTCAGGGCTCAGGGTTCAGAGTTCAGGGTTCAGGATTCAGGGTATGTGGTTTGGGGTTGGGGGTTTACGGTTTGGGGTTTACGGTTTTTAGTTCAGGGTTCAGGGTTCAGGGTTTAGGGTTTAGGGTTCAGGGCTCGGGGCTTACGGTTCAGGGTTCGGGGTTCGTTGTTCGGGGTTCGGGGTTCTGGATTCAGGGTTCGGGGTTTGAGGTCCGGGTCCATGTTCGGGGTTCAGGGTTTCAGCTTTAGGGTTTAGGGTCTACGGTTTATGGTCTAGGGTTTAGGGTCTGGGGTTTAGGGACTGGGTTAGGGTTCGGGGTTTAGGGTTGGGGTTTGGGGTTTGGGGTTTAGGGTTTAGGGTTTAGGGTTCAGGGTTCAGAGGGTTCAGGGTTCAGAGGGTTCAGGGTTCAGAGGGTTCAGGGTTCAGAGGGTTCAGGGTTCAGAGGGTTCAGGGTTCAGAGGGTTCAGGGTTCAGAGGGTTCAGGGTTCAGAGGGTTCAGGGTTCAGAGGGTTCAGGGTTCAGAGGGTTCAGGGTTCAGAGGGTTCAGGGTTCAGAGGGTTCAGGGTTCAGAGGGTTCAGGGTTCAGAGGGTTCAGGGTTCAGAGGGTTCAGGGTTCAGAGGGTTCAGGGTTCAGAGGGTTCAGGGTTCAGAGGGTTCAGGGTTCAGAGGGTTCAGGGTTCAGAGGGTTCAGGGTTCAGAGGGTTCAGGGTTCAGAGGGTTCAGGGTTCAGAGGGTTCAGGGTTCAGAGGGTTCAGGGTTCAGAGGGTTCAGGGTTCAGAGGGTTCAGGGTTCAGAGGGTTCAGGGTTCAGAGGGTTCAGGGTTCAGAGGGTTCAGGGTTCAGAGGGTTCAGGGTTCAGAGGGTTCAGGGTTCAGAGGGTTCAGGGTTCAGAGGGTTCAGGGTTCAGAGGGTTCAGGGTTCAGAGGGTTCAGGGTTCAGAGGGTTCAGGGTTCAGAGGGTTCAGGGTTCAGAGGGTTCAGGGTTCAGAGGGTTCAGGGTTCAGAGGGTTCAGGGTTCAGAGGGTTCAGGGTTCAGAGGGTTCAGGGTTCAGAGGGTTCAGGGTTCAGAGGGTTCAGGGTTCAGAGGGTTCAGGGTTCAGAGGGTTCAGGGTTCAGAGGGTTCAGGGTTCAGAGGGTTCAGGGTTCAGAGGGTTCAGGGTTCAGAGGGTTCAGGGTTCAGAGGGTTCAGGGTTCAGAGGGTTCAGGGTTCAGAGGGTTCAGGGTTCAGAGGGTTCAGGGTTCAGAGGGTTCAGGGTTCAGAGGGTTCAGGGTTCAGAGGGTTCAGGGTTCAGAGGGTTCAGGGTTCAGAGGGTTCAGGGTTCAGAGGGTTCAGGGTTCAGAGGGTTCAGGGTTCAGAGGGTTCAGGGTTCAGAGGGTTCAGGGTTCAGAGGGTTCAGGGTTCAGAGGGTTCAGGGTTCAGAGGGTTCAGGGTTCAGAGGGTTCAGGGTTCAGAGGGTTCAGGGTTCAGAGGGTTCAGGGTTCAGAGGGTTCAGGGTTCAGAGGGTTCAGGGTTCAGAGGGTTCAGGGTTCAGAGGGTTCAGGGTTCAGAGGGTTCAGGGTTCAGAGGGTTCAGGGTTCAGAGGGTTCAGGGTTCAGAGGGTTCAGGGTTCAGAGGGTTCAGGGTTCAGAGGGTTCAGGGTTCAGAGGGTTCAGGGTTCAGAGGGTTCAGGGTTCAGAGGGTTCAGGGTTCAGAGGGTTCAGGGTTCAGAGGGTTCAGGGTTCAGAGGGTTCAGGGTTCAGAGGGTTCAGGGTTCAGAGGGTTCAGGGTTCAGAGGGTTCAGGGTTCAGAGGGTTCAGGGTTCAGAGGGTTCAGGGTTCAGAGGGTTCAGGGTTCAGAGGGTTCAGGGTTCAGAGGGTTCAGGGTTCAGAGGGTTCAGGGTTCAGAGGGTTCAGGGTTCAGAGGGTTCAGGGTTCAGAGGGTTCAGGGTTCAGAGGGTTCAGGGTTCAGAGGGTTCAGGGTTCAGAGGGTTCAGGGTTCAGAGGGTTCAGGGTTCAGAGGGTTCAGGGTTCAGAGGGTTCAGGGTTCAGAGGGTTCAGGGTTCAGAGGGTTCAGGGTTCAGAGGGTTCAGGGTTCAGAGGGTTCAGGGTTCAGAGGGTTCAGGGTTCAGAGGGTTCAGGGTTCAGAGGGTTCAGGGTTCAGAGGGTTCAGGGTTCAGAGGGTTCAGGGTTCAGAGGGTTCAGGGTTCAGAGGGTTCAGGGTTCAGAGGGTTCAGGGTTCAGAGGGTTCAGGGTTCAGAGGGTTCAGGGTTCAGAGGGTTCAGGGTTCAGAGGGTTCAGGGTTCAGAGGGTTCAGGGTTCAGAGGGTTCAGGGTTCAGAGGGTTCAGGGTTCAGAGGGTTCAGGGTTCAGAGGGTTCAGGGTTCAGAGGGTTCAGGGTTCAGAGGGTTCAGGGTTCAGAGGGTTCAGGGTTCAGAGGGTTCAGGGTTCAGAGGGTTCAGGGTTCAGAGGGTTCAGGGTTCAGAGGGTTCAGGGTTCAGAGGGTTCAGGGTTCAGAGGGTTCAGGGTTCAGAGGGTTCAGGGTTCAGAGGGTTCAGGGTTCAGAGGGTTCAGGGTTCAGAGGGTTCAGGGTTCAGAGGGTTCAGGGTTCAGAGGGTTCAGGGTTCAGAGGGTTCAGGGTTCAGAGGGTTCAGGGTTCAGAGGGTTCAGGGTTCAGAGGGTTCAGGGTTCAGAGGGTTCAGGGTTCAGAGGGTTCAGGGTTCAGAGGGTTCAGGGTTCAGAGGGTTCAGGGTTCAGAGGGTTCAGGGTTCAGAGGGTTCAGGGTTCAGAGGGTTCAGGGTTCAGAGGGTTCAGGGTTCAGAGGGTTCAGGGTTCAGAGGGTTCAGGGTTCAGAGGGTTCAGGGTTCAGAGGGTTCAGGGTTCAGAGGGTTCAGGGTTCAGAGGGTTCAGGGTTCAGAGGGTTCAGGGTTCAGAGGGTTCAGGGTTCAGAGGGTTCAGGGTTCAGAGGGTTCAGGGTTCAGAGGGTTCAGGGTTCAGAGGGTTCAGGGTTCAGAGGGTTCAGGGTTCAGAGGGTTCAGGGTTCAGAGGGTTCAGGGTTCAGAGGGTTCAGGGTTCAGAGGGTTCAGGGTTCAGAGGGTTCAGGGTTCAGAGGGTTCAGGGTTCAGAGGGTTCAGGGTTCAGAGGGTTCAGGGTTCAGAGGGTTCAGGGTTCAGAGGGTTCAGGGTTCAGAGGGTTCAGGGTTCAGAGGGTTCAGGGTTCAGAGGGTTCAGGGTTCAGAGGGTTCAGGGTTCAGAGGGTTCAGGGTTCAGAGGGTTCAGGGTTCAGAGGGTTCAGGGTTCAGAGGGTTCAGGGTTCAGAGGGTTCAGGGTTCAGAGGGTTCAGGGTTCAGAGGGTTCAGGGTTCAGAGGGTTCAGGGTTCAGAGGGTTCAGGGTTCAGAGGGTTCAGGGTTCAGAGGGTTCAGGGTTCAGAGGGTTCAGGGTTCAGAGGGTTCAGGGTTCAGAGGGTTCAGGGTTCAGAGGGTTCAGGGTTCAGAGGGTTCAGGGTTCAGAGGGTTCAGGGTTCAGAGGGTTCAGGGTTCAGAGGGTTCAGGGTTCAGAGGGTTCAGGGTTCAGAGGGTTCAGGGTTCAGAGGGTTCAGGGTTCAGAGGGTTCAGGGTTCAGAGGGTTCAGGGTTCAGAGGGTTCAGGGTTCAGAGGGTTCAGGGTTCAGAGGGTTCAGGGTTCAGAGGGTTCAGGGTTCAGAGGGTTCAGGGTTCAGAGGGTTCAGGGTTCAGAGGGTTCAGGGTTCAGAGGGTTCAGGGTTCAGAGGGTTCAGGGTTCAGAGGGTTCAGGGTTCAGAGGGTTCAGGGTTCAGAGGGTTCAGGGTTCAGAGGGTTCAGGGTTCAGAGGGTTCAGGGTTCAGAGGGTTCAGGGTTCAGAGGGTTCAGGGTTCAGAGGGTTCAGGGTTCAGAGGGTTCAGGGTTCAGAGGGTTCAGGGTTCAGAGGGTTCAGGGTTCAGAGGGTTCAGGGTTCAGAGGGTTCAGGGTTCAGAGGGTTCAGGGTTCAGAGGGTTCAGGGTTCAGAGGGTTCAGGGTTCAGAGGGTTCAGGGTTCAGAGGGTTCAGGGTTCAGAGGGTTCAGGGTTCAGAGGGTTCAGGGTTCAGAGGGTTCAGGGTTCAGAGGGTTCAGGGTTCAGAGGGTTCAGGGTTCAGAGGGTTCAGGGTTCAGAGGGTTCAGGGTTCAGAGGGTTCAGGGTTCAGAGGGTTCAGGGTTCAGAGGGTTCAGGGTTCAGAGGGTTCAGGGTTCAGAGGGTTCAGGGTTCAGAGGGTTCAGGGTTCAGAGGGTTCAGGGTTCAGAGGGTTCAGGGTTCAGAGGGTTCAGGGTTCAGAGGGTTCAGGGTTCAGAGGGTTCAGGGTTCAGAGGGTTCAGGGTTCAGAGGGTTCAGGGTTCAGAGGGTTCAGGGTTCAGAGGGTTCAGGGTTCAGAGGGTTCAGGGTTCAGAGGGTTCAGGGTTCAGAGGGTTCAGGGTTCAGAGGGTTCAGGGTTCAGAGGGTTCAGGGTTCAGAGGGTTCAGGGTTCAGAGGGTTCAGGGTTCAGAGGGTTCAGGGTTCAGAGGGTTCAGGGTTCAGAGGGTTCAGGGTTCAGAGGGTTCAGGGTTCAGAGGGTTCAGGGTTCAGAGGGTTCAGGGTTCAGAGGGTTCAGGGTTCAGAGGGTTCAGGGTTCAGAGGGTTCAGGGTTCAGAGGGTTCAGGGTTCAGAGGGTTCAGGGTTCAGAGGGTTCAGGGTTCAGAGGGTTCAGGGTTCAGAGGGTTCAGGGTTCAGAGGGTTCAGGGTTCAGAGGGTTCAGGGTTCAGAGGGTTCAGGGTTCAGAGGGTTCAGGGTTCAGAGGGTTCAGGGTTCAGGGCTTAGTGCTGTGGTTCAGGGTTCAGGGCTCGAGGTTCGGGGCTCGGGGCTCAGGGCTCGGGGTTCGGTGTTCAGGGTTTAGGGTTCGGGGTTTGGGGTTCTGGGTTCGCGGTTCGAGGTTCGGGGTTCGGGGTTCGGGGTTCACGGTTCAGGGTTCAGGGTTCAGGGTTCAAGGTTCAGGGTTTAGGGTTCAGGGTTCAGGGTTCAGGGTTTAGGGTTCAGGGTTTAGCGTTCACGATTCAGGGTTCAGCGCTCAGGACTAAGGGCCCAGGGTTCTGAGCTAAGGGCTCAGGGTTCAGGTTTCAGGGTTCAAGGTTCATGGTTCAGGGTTCAGGGTTCAGGGTTCAGGGTTTGGGGTTTGGGGTTGAGGGTTCCGGGTTTCGGGTTTGACGTTCGGGGTTCAGAGTTCATGGTTCACGATTCGGGGTTCACGGCTCACGGTTTGGGGTTCACGGTTCACGGTTCAGGGTTAAGGGTTCAGGGTTCCGGGTTCAGGGTTCAAGGTTCAGGGCTCAGGGTTC
>NW_010366616.1:0-1327 GCF_000414095.1 Morus notabilis | reverse complement strand
ATCCCGCTGAAAAGGGTATAACGTACAACGCTACAAATCTGTGTTTTTTCTCAATTTCTTGTGTGAATTGTATTCTTTTAATCTTTTTTATGAGTTTTCTCCTTTTAGGCCATATGATAGCCTTGGAAGCCTTAAGAGCCTCTCTTTTCAATGAATATCTTTCACCCGGAGCCGGAGGTGCAAATAGAACTCCGGCGCAGCGCCAAATATGCGCCCGAGCTGCGGCTCTCGCCTTCAATTTTGTGATTGCCATTGGTATCATTTTCATGAACAAATTGGTCCGTACATAAAACCTAATTTCCATTTTTTTTGTTGTTGCTAATACTCTAGCCATTTTTTTTCATCAATATTGAACTAAGAAGTGAAAGTTTATCATTATTCACTTTTATTTTATTTTTGTTTCTTCAGGTGCTTAAAAATGTTGGATTCCAGCTTCCTATATTATTATTCACTTTATGTTGGATTCCAGTTTCTTTCCCCAAGGGCCCTAAGATTGCAATCACACCAATTGTTCTGACAGAGTAAAAAACTCTCACATAAAGTCACATATCAACTCGAATTAAAAACTCGAATCAACGAATTAAACGGACCCTAAGATTGCAGTCACACCATCAATTGTTATGGTAGAGTTTGTTTGGTATATCTCTTCAGCATTGGTTTTTATCAGATGTCTAAGGCCCCGTTCATTTTACCGATTTGAGTTTTGTTACAGTAAAAAGTTTTCAGAAACAGTCACATCAAATTATTTTATTACAGTAAAAGGCTCTCACATAAAGTCACATCTCAACTCGAATTAACGAACTAAATGAGCTCTAAGATTGCAGTCACGCCATTATGCAGTTAGTTGGCTGTTAATGGCTGTTCTAAAAACTCTTTCTATTTTGCCTGCATCTCCACCAAAATCAACATTTTCATTCAGTTTATTAGCACTGGGATTCACCATGTCCTTAACTACCGGCCTTGCTAATGTCAGCCTCAAGTATAGTAGGTGAGATTTATTATTTCTCTATTTAAATTTAAAGCAATTCGTGAGGTGTCAAAATTTAATTAGAGTGATAACTAATAAAATAAAAAAATGGGACAATAGCTATCGACTCTTTCCGTGATATATCTTCAATTTGATCACATCATGGGAGCTGCAATTAATAATATATAGGAACTCTTACAATATATAAGAGCTGTATTTTTTCATTAACAATAAATCTGTTATTTTAACCGTTGTATTAACTTTTTAGCGGTTTGATTTACGAGTGTTCATGTTGAATATTTAACGAGCACGACGCAGAAGTACTTTTACTCATAAGTCAAATTATTAAAAAATTAATAT
>NW_010366615.1:0-572 GCF_000414095.1 Morus notabilis | reverse complement strand
GAAGTTCTTATTGGAACAGCGCTTAGTGAGTGTGGAGCACCAGCGGTGGTTGTGCAAATTGCTTGGCTATGATTTCAAGATACAGTACAAACCGGGACCAGAAAGCAGGGTGGCTGACGCCCTTTCAAGACAACAAGCGGGGCTAGTTTTGATGGTCATGACTACTCCAATGGTGCTCGATATTGAGGAGTTGCAGCGGCAGGTTAAGGCGGATCCGGAGCTCAACAAAACCATAGAGGGGCTGCTGGCTGGAACGCACTCTTCGACGGGATTTACTCTTCAACGGGGGCATCTACTTTACAAAGGAAGGTTGGTCGTTCCTCCAAAATCTCCACTAATTCCAATCTTATTACGAGAGTTTCATAGTAGTAAGATAGGCGGCCATTCAAGGGTCTTAAAGACGTACAAATGGCTGGCTTTGAAATTTTTCTGGAGGAGAATGCGCAAGGATGTTGAGTCTTTTGTGGCTACTTGTGCCGTTTGTCAGCAACATAAGATGTCCACTTTGTCTCCGGCGGGATTATTGTAGCCTTTGCCTATACCGAACCGGGTTTGGGATGATATCTCCATGG
>NW_010366614.1:0-2063 GCF_000414095.1 Morus notabilis | reverse complement strand
TTTAAATCTTTAAATCTCCATCACATTTCATTAAAATGTCAATCTTTTTGTTTTTTTTTAGATATGCTTATGATATAACTTGATAGTTCTGCGTCCTCTGTAAAATCCTTCAAACAAATAGAGTTCTGGCATTTTCGAATCAAATAATGTTGTTCATCACATTACACTATGTTAGAAAAAAGCTCGTTCCCATATATCAATGAAAAGCAAATCACAGATCATTAAACTAAGCCTAATCAATCTTAATCAAGACTACGGTCTCAGATTATCACAATAAATATCCACAGAGTGAAATCACATTTCAAACAATCAATAGCATGTACTCAAAAACATTGAACAGCAATGGATCAAAAGAGTGAAATCACATTTCAAAATGTTAGACAACCATAAGTCTAGAAAGCCAAAATCAGAGGAACGATGGAGAAGAGAAGAAAGGTTTGCAAGTTTTGATGTGCAAGCAAAAACAACTGAAATCTGAAATACCTGTTTCGGTTTCCGAAGATGAACAAGCAAAAATAGGTGTTCTGATTTTCTGAATCCGAAATGCCTGAAATCCAAGACGAGAAAAGAAAAGTTATGGAAAAAAAAAGTAAACTGAAATGAGAAATCCAAAGGGAAGAAATCCGAAATACCTGCTTGCTTGCAGCGGAGAAATAGGCGTCGAGTGGAGAGGAACGGGGGAGAGGAACGGTCCCGAATGGAGAGGAACAGTGGCGAGTGGAGAGGAACGGTGGCGAGTGGAGAGGAAAGAAGGTGAGTGGAGAGGAAAGAAGAAGAAGAGAAAGAAGAAGAAACTGGCGTGAGGCGATGGTCCGGTGGACTGAGGTCAGGCGGTGGTCCGGTGGACTAAGAAGCGGCGGAGAGGAGAGTTGAGAGAGAGTGGAGAAGAGAAGAAGGTTTGCTGCTGCTGAGTGCTGGGTCTCGTTTTCGAATGTGGGCGGCTGGGGTTGGGGAGATACAAACAAATTAGGGTTAAAAGTTGAATAATATATTAATATAATAATATTGAAATATTTTTTACCTAGGTAATAAATGGGTTGTATAATCGTGTTACCTAAATATGACACGTTTAATATACGGGTTATTACGGGTCAATTACGGGTTGGCGGGTCAACCTGAAAATGACCCGTTATTTAATCATGTTTCACGGGTTCGACCTGATTTTGACCCGAACGTATTTATGATAAACTCAAACCCGCTAATTTTGTGTGAATTTCGAGTCGTATCGTCGTGTCGATACTCAGATTGCCAGCCCTAATGTTAACGCTAATTGCTTCCTTATTACTAGACTTCTTCTTTAAAAATATAAAAATTAAAAATTAAAAACGTGATCATATTTTCTATATTCTATAAACAAAATCTGCATATGTTATCAATTGGACAATGAAAAGATAGATAATTGAGTAATTATCAAAAAAAGGTAAACGCATATTCCAGGAGAACCACTTCAAACTTATTCAGATCAAACGTGATCCATTAATGATTAATAGGACCACTTCCCCTAGTTTATAGCCGGCCTTATTGCTGTTGCCTAAGTCGCAGAAACTAGTGTACTCTACCTAGTGCATAATACATATATCTGATTTGATGTATCACAATGACTATACAAGAGAGTAGGAATCTAGCCAATGCACTGGTCCATTAAATTTTTATATTATTGTTATTATTGCCCATATTATTGAATGGCCCATTAGATTTTACAATCATAAGTCGATTTTATTGTATTATGATCTTCTGGAAGTTAGGCCACTCAGAAAATTTAGGCCTGGCAGCTGTTAGCAGTTTGTGTGATTCCCAATTAATTTGTCACGTCAATTAATGGAGTTATAAATGTTCTACGCATCGAACACACGTTCCTTTTAAAGATATTAGGTTCACTTCAAGGACGTTTGGTAAGAAGATTCGTACCTGATTCGAATCATGATTTAAAATTCGTTATAATATTTTTTTTCATAAAAAATATATATAAATTAAAAATAATTATAATCTCATAATTTTAATTATGAACCAAACATCTCATTCATTTATATATAAAAGCTTGTACCTTCCTTTCAAAAAAATAA
>NW_010366613.1:0-2496 GCF_000414095.1 Morus notabilis | reverse complement strand
AAATATACTATGCTAAATTTTATTCAAATATTTTTGGTAATTATCAAAATTTTTTAACATAAAAACAATAAATAAAAAATTTACTAGATGATAATTTTTCCCTATCAAAAAAGTAATTTATTTTTAAGAAATATTTTGATTAAAAATTAAATTTTTTTTATATTTTGAATATTGACCATAAAAATAAAAATAAAACTGACTATAAATAGTCCTAAAGTATGCTACTTTTGTCATTATACATATCCACAGTAATTTTATACACAATTTATCAAACACTTAAATTTCTGCTTCTTGTATTCACAATAATTTTTTAAAAATATTTACTAAAGATCTATATACTTCTAGTCACAACTATTTATTACTAACAAAACATCAACATCCAAAATTTTTAACACCACAATAATACTAGACTGACCTATAGTTACCGGGAAGATATTTGGCGAGGTAATTTTTCAGTGACATATTATATAATGATTAAAAGATGTCAAACTATGATAACTTTTCACAACGATATGTTGTCACCGAAGGTCTTTGCTACAACCCAACAAAGATTTGCGGCCATATTTGGACGACAAGAAAAATATCATCGTGCTTGGCCAACTTCAAGAAATGATATCTAAAATGTTGGTGCTCACAACAGAAAAATGCTAAAGGGTACCATCGTAGCCCCACTTGTGAAACCCACATTACTAAACTCATTTTTTATTAAATGATAATGCTTAATACTATCAGTATCTTATAACATTACTCCTCACAATGAGGCTTAATATCTATTAAGTCCGAGGTTGAGACTGATAGAGCCTCTTAGTAGTGCTACCACGAAAATGATCATCAAATCAAACAATTAACAGCAGTCATTACAAATTACGTATGATATAGATAAAAAAAAAAAACCTTTTATTTATAAAAAAATATGTAAAATACATAACATGTACTAATGTTACATAGTTACTAGCAAAATATTTCGCAGGTAATTTTCCAGCCACATATGTAAGGATAAATGACGTCAAATAATCGTACACTTTTTGGTGTTGACTAGAAGAATATCAACGCTATTGGCCAGTTTTAAGCTACGATATCAAAAATGTCGGGCTCGTGTGGTGGGGCTTAACACCTATGAATGATCTGTTTTTTCCGCAGGTATTTTAAAGAATGTTGTAATATTTTTTACAATATTAATGATTAAATAAAAATGTCAAAGTAATTAAATTGGAAATAATAGTGCAGAAAATAAAAAATACACGATATGGTATGGTAGTTTGGTAGAAAGTGAACAATTTATTAAGTCTCAAAATTACAAATACTAATCGGACTTATACACCTAAAAACTCCCTCTTTGACATTTGTTACCGCCATATCGAATCTCTTTAATGACCTTGTCTAATGAGCATCACTTATCTTCAAATTGCACGGCAAAATCTATTTGGCTGGCAGTGCGTTTTCTCACGAAAACTAAAATCTTTCTCCCGGAAGACGATTTCAATAAGCACTCAAACGCTAATAAACTCACAGGCTCTTTTATGAAATTTTCTCTATAAAGTCATTGCCCTTAATATGGCCTTCAATTACATTAAAACCTTAAAACATAAAAGCTAGGCCCCGTTCATTTTGCTGATTCGAGTTTAGAATTTGAGTTTTGTTACAGTAAAAAGCTCTCAGAAACAGTCAATTTAACTTTTTTGTTACAGTAAAAAACTCTCACATAAAATCACATCTTAACTCGAATCAGCGAACTAAACGAGCCCTTAATATTTCTCTTCCAAAGGCATACACCCCCCGGGCTAAAGCCTAGGCCTCTTAGTCACCGTCACGTTAGTGCCCATGCTATATATACAGCGATACTAGTCGTACCTTTCAACTTGTAATCCAAGTATAGCAACTATTGTCTCAACATGCAATCCAAGTCAAACAGCCAATAAATCATGCTTCCTAAAATCTCCACGATTTTCTCCTCTTTTTAACCTTTTCCGATAATAAAATCACTCATCAAGCAATTAATGTATTTTTCTTTCCTCATATAGATCATATCCTAAATCTGTAAGAATTTTTATAATTTCACGTAACAATTAAATCTCCTCAAATCTCTCTAGAATTACGGTGCCTAAATAAGCTTTCATTCTTCAAAAACATTTTAAATTTGGAATAATTAATCAGACAAAATCTCTTTATGATCTCCCTTAAAAATATTAATTACCGATTGTACATATTTTTAAACTTTCACATTCATAAACATGCCGACTAATAAAATCCTGACAACTTAATAGGTGCGATACTGGGACTGACGGAGCCTCTTGGCAGTGCTCCCACGATAACGATCCCCATGGCTAAAGCTCCTGATTGTTTGCAGTGGGACTCGTTGATGAAAGACTGATATATACCAAATCCCAAACATAATCAAAAGCAAATATTCAAAAAAAAAAAAAATCTATTAAGTCTCATTTATTTTATTATTTTAAATTTTAAATTTTAAATTTTTATAATAAAATTTTTAAAAAA
>NW_010366612.1:0-949 GCF_000414095.1 Morus notabilis | reverse complement strand
ATATATATATATATATATATATATATATATTATGGAGAAAGATCGAGACATGAATAAGAAGGGAACGAAAGAAATAGAGAAGAGAAGTTTCAGTAGAGAAGAAGAGGCATCAACAAAAATGAAAGAAAAAGTGTCGCGTTTGACCGAATTAAGGAGAAATATATTATAATGGTATACAATAAAATGCTTTCAACATCGGTTATTAATCTTTTTATTGACGTGAAAAGCATAATAAAAAGTCCCACTTTTGATGAATTTCAACTACCATTAAAACATTAAAAGATCGACTTTTCACTTCGGTTAAAGGGGTGAGCGATATGGAAACATGTTCAAGTCAGCTAAATAAAAAACCGACACCAGAGAAGCGACATGGATTTTATCTTTAGTTATAATGGTTTATTGGAAAACACTACAAGAATCGCCACCTTTAGCGACAACATAATGATATTTAGCGACGACATGCCATCGTTAAAAGTCCCATCATTTCACTTTATCTCAATACATTTCAGTGACGACTAGGAAAACTCTTTAGCGACAACATGTTGTCGCTAAAAAGAGAATTAGAAAAGTTAAATTTTTAACGACGACGTGTCGTTGCTGAAAGTTGTTGCAAGCCGACAGTTAAAAACTTTTAGTGACAATTTGTCGTTACTAAAAGTTTGGTCTTATCTTACGCGTTTTAGTCAACTCTTTAGCAATGAGAATGTTGTCGCTAAAAGTGACTAAAAATTATTTGGCGGAATTACAAATTTTTCACTGAAAATTTTAGGCAGTTGATCGAAATTTTTTGACCCTTTTAGCGACTACTTGTCGTAGCTAAAAGTGTTCACTGACACACCTGAAATCTTAATGACGTGACTGCTAGTTCCCAAATTGAATTCGGGTGCGGAAGCGTGGGGAAGGAAACAGCGGATCGTGTATAACAAAAATTTTCATAAAACTTTTGACA
>NW_010366611.1:0-783 GCF_000414095.1 Morus notabilis | reverse complement strand
GGATAATGTGATAGTTTTTAGTAAAATTGTGATAGAGATTTGAGATATTGAGAGAAATTGAGAGAGTTTGAGTGAGAAAAATGTATGGGGGATGGGGGTATTTATAGGAAAATTTTTGGATTAAAAAATTAATTTTTTTTTTCAAAAAATTCAGGGTGCAACAGCTACTTTAGGAATTGGCGGGTCGGGTTTGGGCGGCAACGGTCAAAAAACAAGCCGTTAGACGAGTTTTTGAGCATTCGGGCAAAATTCAGGTTTCTGGCTTATTTTCGGGTCGGGCACCAACAGTCATAATTTTGACCGTTTTTCGGGCACTCGGGCGGTTCGGGCATTCAAGCAATTCGGGCTTGGCCGGAAAAATTTTAAAAAAACTCTGGCAAACGACGGTTGACAGCACCTACACGGCGGCGGGTTCCGGCGGGGTGACCAAATTCAGGCTACCCGAGCCCGAGCCTGAATTTCAACTTTGGACGGGTTGGCATATGGGCCTGCCCACCGAGCTCGAAAAATTCGGGCAACAGGCCTGCTTGCCGGCCCAAAGTTCCACCACTAGCTTTAACTATCATTCATATTAGGGTGTGTTTGGTTGGGTGGAAAGGAATGGAATAAAATGAAATGGAATTCTAGTTTGATGTTTGGTTGGATTTATAAGAAATGAATGGTCATTCACCCATTTTGGATGAATCATCATTCCTTCCTCATATGGGAGGAATAACCATTTTAAGTTCTTTTTATTTTTATTTTTTTTCCATAATTACCCTTTAATATTATAATATAATTAAA
>NW_010366610.1:0-628 GCF_000414095.1 Morus notabilis | reverse complement strand
TGAGACACAAAATCCATGGGAATCACTCAGATATCCCCATGGAATCACATGGATTTCCTACACTCCCCTCAAGCTGGTGAATATATGTTGATCATTCCCAACTTGTCTGCTAGAGCTTCAAAACTTTGTCTTAGTAATCCTTTGGTCAGAACATCCGCAACTTGTTGAAACGAAGGCACATATGAAAGTTCTACTACTCCCTCATCAATCTTCTCCTTGATAAAGTGTCTGCCAATTTTCACATGCTTGGTACGACATGGTGAACAGGATTCTGAGCTATACACAAGGCTGTTTGATTGTCACAGTAGACCTTTAGAGGAGTCTTGTGTTCGGCTTGCAATTCTTCTAGAACTCTTCTGATCCAAATTGTCTCACAAATTCCATGTGCTAGTGCTCTGAACTCGGCTTTTGCACTACTGCGAGCAACAACACTATGTTTCTTACTTCTCCAAGTAACAATAGCCAAAAGTTGACCGCCTATCTTCGACTGAACCTGCCCAATCAGCATCTATAAAAGCTTCAATCCGCCTTTGATTAGTTTTTCCAAAGAAAAGACCTTTCCCTGGTGTCATTTTGAGTTATCTCAGAATCCGATACACGGCAGCTAGGTGTTCTTCATAAGGAGAAT
>NW_010366609.1:476-2876 GCF_000414095.1 Morus notabilis | reverse complement strand
AAAAAAAAAAGAGTGAGGGGTTGCTATGTGTTATTCTTAAGAGAAAGAGCACTTGGCTATTTCAATAGTTAATAAAATAATAATAGATTATTATATATAGATTATAGATTAGATAAAAAATACACAATGGGCGACATAAATTGCTCTTACGGTATATTAGACTATTAAAAAACTAATTTAATGGCTAAAACATTAGTTCGTATCGGTTGAAAAAAATGCATATCCTATCATAAGTTCTGCTAGAAAAATGAACACAATGTAAAAGGGGATTTTAATAAAAATGAAAAAAAAAATGAGTAAGTACACATTTGAAAGAAATTATTTTAATAGGAGTAAAATGAGAAAAGAAATATTAAAAAAACACGTTGACTTTAGAAGCGTTTTGAAAAGAAATAAGTAAAAACAAAAGAATTAGGGAAAATAAAACAAGAAAAAACACAAAAAAGTGGGAGTTGACAAGTTGCAAATGACAAAATAGGGATAAAAAGAATGTTTAACTCTTTTGTGTATGTTATAGATTATAGATAATAATATCGATTGTGAAGGAAAGTAAGCCAAAATCCTCTCTTAACCCAATTATTAGGAAACTCGAATAAGCCAATAAGTCCAAAAAAACAAATCTTATAAAATAATGAGAACATGAGGGAAATAACATATTTAGTAGGATATTTAGTAAATTATAGCATATATATTTATTTAAGATAGTAGATTATAACATAATTTAATATTTTAAGTTTTAAACATTATTAAAAATCTAAAAATATCCCTAAGCATCTCTTCTACCCCTCTCTTCTTCTCCCAATAGTTAAGTCCACTATGACCGCCTCCGGTGACCGGCGGCCGACCACCAGCTCTGGCAACTGGCGACCGATGGCCGATTCCAGTGATCGTTTTCCAGTGGTCATGTTTCAGCGACTATTTATCGGTAAATACAATATTAATTGGTCAATATCATATTTACCGTATTTATCCGAATATCTGAGGATCGACTCTAGCGACTGCTAAATACCATATTTACTGGGCAATAACATATGTACCATATTTATTCAAAAATCTGGCGACTGATAAATATTGTATTTACCAATAAATACCATATTTAATGGTCAATACTATATTTATCATATTTATCTAAAAATCCGGCGACCAGCTCCTATGACTGGTAAATACCATATTTACTAGATTCAAACTTATTCAATGACGTATTTACTAGTAAATATAGTATCTACCAAATTGAGAATTGAGTTCAGTTAAGTATTTACTTATAAATATAGTATTTATCAGATTCAAACTTGAATATAGTAAAATATTTACTAATAAATACAATATTTATCAGTAAATATAATATTTACCGATAAAATAAATCACAAACTCAAATTTTACATTACAAATTTAATCATTACTAAGACCAATTTATACCGATAAATATCGTATTTACCATATTTTTCACAAACTCGAATCCAAAAAGTTGAAATTTACAAACACGACAATAATAACATATTTTCATCAACGCACCAAAAATTATTAATCATTATCTTAGATTACACAAAAAAAATTCTAAAATTTCTCATAAAAGGAAACAAATTGAAAAACAAAGCACCAAATTTCTCAAATGCTTACCCTAGCATCACTAGCTAGGGAAGGGCACTTTGTATAAATAAACTAAGTAAAAAGTGTTTTTAAGTAAATAAACCACAAAAAAAATAAATTGGGTAAATAGCCCAACTTCCACATCAGCATTCCACGTCATCCATTATGCTTTTAGGGTTTTTTTCTCCTCCTCCTCTTCCATTTCGCGCCATTTTCTTCTACCAGCCGCCTTCCATTTCTTCTCTCTTCTTCTCAAGTCATTGTCGTCACATAACCTCATTAACATTATTATCTTGCCCATTCAGCATTTTTTTTCTCGTCCAAAATGAAGTTTGAAGAAGAGCTACTAAGTAAGTCTTTCTTTTTCTATATCTCTCATGGTGTTTTTCGTTGTTGTTCATATGTTTTTAAGATGAGAATGTAGTTAAAAATGTTAAAAATCCATTAAAATAGGAATTTTACATGGTAAAAAACCAGTTTACATTGTCTGATATGATGAAGATCTGTTGGGTTTAGAAAAAAAAATATTTGTTCTTGGTCAGTTCGTGGTCTGTTCTTGGTATGTTCTTGGTCTGTTCTTATAATATGGTCAGTTCGAGGTCTCTTCTTAGTCTGTTCTTGGTCTGTTCTTATACATGGTCAGTTCGTGGTCTGTTCTTGGTCTGTTCTTATAATATGGTCGGTTTGTGGTCTGTTCTTCGTCTGTTCTTATAACATGGTCGGTTCGTGGTCTGTTCTTGATCTGTTCTCATTATATGGTCGGTTCGTGGTCTGTTCTTGGTATGTTCTTATAACATGGTCGGTTCGTGGTTT
>NW_010366609.1:0-198 GCF_000414095.1 Morus notabilis | reverse complement strand
TAGTGGAGGATTTGATTTGACATCGGAGGAAAATGGGAGGAGAATGAAAGTTGTTGGGTGTAGCATACAGACTGTAATTTAATTGGCATATATATGGATGAGAAGGATACTCTCGAAACCTTCCTTGATAAAATTTGTAGAAAATGTGAAATTGATGGACAAAAACATTCTTTGCAGTTATCGTGGGTACCGAATTTG
>NW_010366608.1:0-814 GCF_000414095.1 Morus notabilis | reverse complement strand
TTTTATTATAATAAAAAAATTAAATATAATTATTTTAAAAAAAATTTTATTATAATAAAATTTAAATTAGTGAAATGAACGAGATTTTAAAAACTTTTTCTAAGCCAGAGAAGAGTGTGAATTTCAAAAGTAACGCGCCTAACTCTCAAGATTAAATGCAGTTGAGCGATTTCTGGTATATGGGCTGAAAACAAGCTTAAACTAGCTGGTATACTGATACCGCTTTAGATACTGCAACTGAAACTTTAAGTTCAAGTATTCTGTAGTCCAGACAAAGAAAATAGGAGAAATTAGAATTAAATTACTAACTTTCTGATTTAAAGCTTAAAAGATTAGATATTAGAAAGTTTAGTAGGTAGTTAATAATAAAAAGAGCAATACTCTTTCTATTTGTTATAACCCAACAGTGTTATACAACATTTTTTAATATGTAAATAATTGGAAAAACAGGGCTTCTTTTTCGCCTGAGCGGGTCATTCCCATGATCCACATGTCCTGATATTATATGCCAGGAGGTCTAAACGCATGCGTTGTATGTCACTGAAAAGTTTAAAATAAATTGTTTTGTAAATGTTTTTGTTTTCTTAAAGCATCGATTCGTTTCTTAGTTCTTAAAAACCCACATTCAACTTCCCATTTCTCTTCATTCAATCAATACTTCGATTTCCGAAGCTAATAAAATGTTTTCAAGTTTTTTTCTCTTCTGCGTCTATTGCTAAGAAAGATTTTGAAGAAAACCATCCTATTTAAATCGACCGTTCAACTACCCATCTTCTCCACAAACTTGGTCTTCATAGGAACCTGGGCTAGCTTT
>NW_010366607.1:0-620 GCF_000414095.1 Morus notabilis | reverse complement strand
TGTCATTGTTGGTCAGATTCATGTTTAAGACATAGGGTTGCAAACTTTTAAACCCAGTCAAGAAAAATTATGAGGTTGTAAGTTTTAGAACCTCTAAAAAAAATTAAAATAAAGTTATAAATTATAGAACTCTGCAAATTATGGGATTGTAAGTTTTAGAACCTCTAAAAAAATCAAAATAGAGTTGTAAATTTTAGAACTCTACAAATTATGAGGTTACAAATTTTAGAACCTCTAAAAAAATCAAATAGAGTTTTAAATTTTAGAACTCTATAAAAACATAAAGTTATAAGAATTAAAACCGCTAATAAAAGATCTGATCATTATGATGCAATCTAAAAAAATATATGTGTATATATATATATATGTGTGTATGTAATGAATCCGACTATAATTACAATTTTGGGTCTAACTTACGAAGTGCAGCCCGAAATAAAAAAAAGTTTGATGTCCCCGTTTCCTGCAAAAATTTGCAGTTAAAAGACTAAAACGAAAAAAAACTGACTGACGGAATGGCTCTGTATAACAGAATGCAGTAAAACATTCAAAATTGACGATCTGTTAAAAAAACAAAAAAAAAAGGAATAAAAAGATAGAACGACAAAAAAAAATGAATCATA
>NW_010366606.1:0-1217 GCF_000414095.1 Morus notabilis | reverse complement strand
GTTCCTTTCCATTCCCCCAAATAACAAACAATACAATGAAATAAAAAAATTAAAGAAAATAATAATAATAATAATAGGGCCACACACTGTCTATATAACACTAAAGTAGAGTTTAAAAAACTAATCATATTCAATCTTGCTGAAAAAAAAAGAATAAACAAAAGGGAACTCTAATTCCTTCTCAAGAGTGAAAACGGACCCTAAATGAAATATGGAAACTTAAAGTAATTTATCCATGGTATGGCCTAAAATAGAGTGTCGGTAGTCTTTTAAATTAAAAGAAAATGACTTTTTTACCTTTTAAAAGAAATTATTAACAAATAGAAAAATATACAATATAGTAATTAAACAAATAATTATCATCTATTCTCTCAACTCCCCCTCCCTCCTACCAAATAACATGAAGGATTATTAATTATAATCCTCTCAATCTTTCACATTCTCTGTCCCTCCAACTCTTTTCATTCTTCCTTATCCATCCCACCTACTTAATGGAGCCTTATTTTTCAGCCATCAAATCTGTATCAGATTCTGTCTGTTTTGCATACTTTTTCAATTTAATTTGATTTTGACAAAATCAAACGGTCAAAAATTAAAACTACACGAGCGACGAACTACAAGAGAAACTCCCTATATTATTTATTTATAGGTTTATGGTCTCAAACAATCTGAAAAATTGTTTGGGTTGATAAATTTTGTGTTCAATCTAAATAAAAAAAAAAAAGGAAAAGAACAATCTTCATACAACAAACCGCAAGGAAAATTTAACATACATCCATGTTTTTTTTTTTTTTTGATTTGGGATTGGAAGATAGATATTTGGGTTTTGCTATAGATTTTTGAAATAGAAAAATCTTATAAGTTAGTAATATGATATGTTGAGTGCGTGGAGAGAAAAAAGATCATCTGTATTAGTTTTCTTTTGCAATAAAATCTAATCATATAAATAAATCTATTGTCGTTTTTTGTCATTTTATTGAAGGGTCATTTTATAATTAGAAATTTTTAATTTAAGAGGGGAGTGAAGAGTAAAAAATAGTATGCGTATAAAACCACTATTTTATAAATCATACAAGCTACTGCATGATTTTAAAATTAAGGAGCTCATTGACTAAATAATTCTTTCAGTAAAAAAAAAAAAGGTCATATTTGAAAAAAGAAAAAAAAATAATAGTTTGAAGAGCTGCACAACAAATATTTTTTAAATTAGAACACAT
>NW_010366605.1:0-1870 GCF_000414095.1 Morus notabilis | reverse complement strand
CCACAAAATCAAAGCCACGACCAGCGAGGATCTCACCGGGTTCTCCATGTAATATTTATACAAAATATTTAAGATCCAGCGAACGTCATTCTGATGCTTGTCACGGAACTGAAATTTGACTTTTTTTCATTGATTTTTGTGATTTTTATGATATCTGAGATTTGAGTTTGGATTTTTTTGGGTTATATTTGTAGCTTCTAAGATTTGAAGTTTGGTGGATTTTTTGTGTGCGCGTAAATTTGAGATCCATGATTTTTGATATTGCCTTTACCACTGAATTTAATTCTCAATTCGGTAAATACCATATTTACCGGCGAATATAGTATTTAACGGTTGTAAGAGTTGATGGCCAGATTTTCAGATAAATATAGTATGTATGGTACTTACTAGTCGCCAGAATTTTAGATAATTATGGTAAACATGGTATGTACCAATCAATACGATATTTCCTAATAAATATGGTATTTACCAATTGCTGAAGCAGGTCGCTGGATTTCCAGATAAATATAATAAATATGATATTTATAAATAAATACAGTATTTACCGGTAAATACGGTATTTACCCGCCGTCGGAGTTAGTTACAGGAGATGGCCGCTGGTCGTCGGAGCTGGAGGCCGATCGCCGGCCACGGGCCATGGTAGACTTGACTAGAGGGAAAAGAAGAGAGAGACAATAAAGAGGCTTAAGGGTATTTTTAGAGTTTTAATAATATTTAAAACTTAAAATATCAAATTATACTATACTCTACCATTTTTTTTAAAAAAAATATGTTAGAATTTACTAAACAACCTACCAAATATGCTATTTCTCCCTTCTCCCCATATTTGGGTTTATATCTACCTATATAAAAGGAAAAAAAATCAGATCTACCCATTTAAAGAAAAATCAGATCTTGAGGGGTTGACAGCCTCTTATTGCAAGACTTTTTCGATCACTTATTGCAAGATTTTTTTATTTTATTTTTAGTTTTTGATCAATTTAGGTTTTGTAAAACCGTAAAAAAATGTCGCAATGAACCCTATAATATATTTTGTGGAATTATTTTTAAACCCTATGTGCTATGTGCTTATTTTATGGTGGTTAAGAAGATATAAGGTCGTCTTAATTCTATGTGCATTCTAACGAATGTACAATTTGTAGACAAATTTTTTACAATGAAAATAATTGCAGCTAAAATAGGAAAAAGAAAAACTAATATTATTAAATTTTTTGATGGACTAAAACGTTAAAAATGTAATTAGAGTAGTGAAAGCAGTTCTGGAAGAAGTTTTGGTGAAATTCCATTCCAAGGACGGGGAGATTAGATGATTTGTTTTCTGATAAACCATCGTCTAATGTTATTATTAACTATAATTAATTATGTAGTTAAATATCCTTAATAACAAAAAAAAAAACAAGTCTTTGTTTTTCTAATTTTTTTTGTCGATAGACCTAATCCGTGTGCTGATTTGACGTCACATTTCACTAATGTTTATCCAAAAGGTATATTACACATTTAATAATAACAGTAATTTAAAAAGCAAAAAAATAATTTTCAATTAAATCAAACATATAAATATAGAGAAGAGCTTTGTTCTTGAATCTGGGCCAAATTGTTTGGAATTGGGTTCACCTTATTGCGCGTTTCTATTTATACACCCATCTTTAATCCTCACACACTCGTACTAAATACTCTCTCCAGATTATTTTAAAATGACGAATTTAGTTTTTACATACCCTTATTATTTCAAAGTTATCAATAGCTAATTTGATAAGATTAATAATTTTGTACACCCACAATCTCATATTAATTCTTTACATTTTTCTATCTCTCTATTTTTTTCTATTTGAAATTTTACGCATGAATCGGTTTTTCATTCATAAAGAAA
>NW_010366604.1:274-482 GCF_000414095.1 Morus notabilis | reverse complement strand
GGAACTGGAGGATAGACTTACAACTGGACCGGATGTCATTCAAGAGAATAACGAGAAGATAGTTGTGATTTGAGAACACCTGTTGACAGGTCAAAGTCGACAGAAGAGCTATGTTGACAGAAGGCGTAGGCCTTTGGAATTCCAAGAAGGCGACTTTGTTCTGTTGAAGGTTTCCCCACGTAAGGGAGTTACTCGGTTTGGTGTGAAA
>NW_010366604.1:0-192 GCF_000414095.1 Morus notabilis | reverse complement strand
GAATTATCTCATGTGCATGACGTGTTCCATGTCTCCATGCTTCGAAAATGTCAACCTGAGCCGGAAGCAGTAGTGCAGTGGTTTGATGTTCCGATACAGTGTGACGCGTCATACGAGGAGGCATCAGTTCAGATTCTTGACCAAAAAATAAAGAATCTGCGTCATCGTGAGATTCCGTTAGTGAAAGTACTG
>NW_010366603.1:0-757 GCF_000414095.1 Morus notabilis | reverse complement strand
TAAGTTCATGTTTTACGATCAAGTAAATTCGATCGATAAATTCTCGTTGCACTTTAAGGCGGAAGAATTTTTAGTACATATATAGTTTGAGAATCTTAATTTCAAGAATCTCTAAGCACATCACGATGTTAGCAGCGTATCGAAAAAAAAAATGCTCTGACATTTTAAAAGAAGAAAAAAAAATCTTTAATTGCCGGACAGTTAGGTTGAAGTCACAAGAAAAATATTTTTAGTAGAAGGATACAATGCGAGCTCAGGAGTTGACACTGTCAGTAGCAATGTCATTCCTGAAATATAATGCAGAAAAGTTAAATTTAGAATTTGTTCAGTCTAGAATTAATTTCAAGACTTGAAACAGTTCGAAATATTATGCGAGTAAGAATTTAATGTGATATCGAAGTAGTTGGGGATTAATATTGAACTGTAAATAAGCAGTAGAAAAGGAATCGTCAGAAACTGAAACTTCCTGTCAGCTAAGTTACTTCTTTACAGTCAGCATAGGGATTATCTATTTTAGGAGAAACTTAAGAGATGAGACAAAGGTACAATAGTAGGTTAGGATTTGGTTGGATGAAATGTGATTTGATGGGGTAGGTGAAGAGTAATCATGATATATTTTTCCTCTGATTTCCTTCACTTGGCCGGCCATGGTTAAAGGAATTTTAACCTAAATTTAGTTAATTAAGTAAGTTGATTAAGGGATTAAACATATTTACCCAATTGTCTATAAATAGAACTATCTTAATCAAGACTTCAC
>NW_010366602.1:0-1413 GCF_000414095.1 Morus notabilis | reverse complement strand
AGTATAGAAATTCTAATTGAGTCTGCTTGTAGTCATATATAGAATAATGTTAATCCTATATTATTAGCAAACTCCTATTTGTCAATTTATGTCTTTTGATTTACTTGGTATGGATTCCTAGATGCTGAATCCTATTCCTTATATCTTGAAGACGTGATGAAGTGAATAGTTAGGAATGTTAATATACGAAATGAAATCCATTCCTTCTTGAGAAAGAAGCAGATGAATAATTCTCTTAAGAGTTGATTCGGTACTTGGATTAGTAGGAGCTCCGATTCATGATTTTGTTTTATGAATCACTATCCATTAGAGAATCAAAGGTACTCAAGGAAAAAAATGTAATTAGAGAGGTAACGATTTTTACCTAGCTCTAATTATGAATTATTTATAGAGAATTGATCTATATGTAATGATTATATCAAATAGACACTTAAAAGTTTAGAAATAAATTATATCTATAATGATGAAAGTGCAATTTTGAATTTATAGTGGAGTAACTTTTATAATTAATAATAATTAATTAACTAATTTAAAAGTTTATTTATTTATTAATTTTATTGGAGCTCAGAGTTATAGGTCCATGAGTCCCCGCGTCATCCTCATAATCCTACAAGACACTAAGGGCAAAATGAAATTTTTAGAACTATGGACTTCTAAATAGAACGCTCAAGAATAATTAATTGAGAATTAATTATAAATTAAATAATGTGATTATTTAAAGTTGAATTCTGAAACAGACATGTGGAGAAGTTCACTTGGTGTACATGGCCAGCACTGTGAGAATCCCTCTGGGATTCAATTGTGTGCACTCTAAGTTAGCTAATTTAATAACACGTCTTATCATATTTTTTTGTGCTAAAAAACATAATTGCCATTAACAATTTTCATTTGAGATAGTCTTAGCTGCCTCAGTAAAGGCCTTGGGTATCGAGTCTAGATCTGATATACCTATTTTCTTGTCTCGGTGGTTGTCTCTCCACTACTTATATGTCATGTCATCTAAATTTAGGAATATAATCATTTGAGTGTGAATAAAATATTAAAAATACTTCAGCAGTTCATGCAGCGTCAAAATTTAATTAGAAGGACAACCATCGAGACTGAAAAATGAGATGGCAAATCCTATTTTACAAAACAATTATTGAAAAGTGTGATATAAAATTTTCCCTTGAATAAAAACTATTTGTTCTTTTCACTAGTTAAAAAAGTTACTTTGGAGACAAGGGTGCAACGAAACTAATAAGGTGAGATAAATAAATAGATGTAGAATTATGAGGGAAATGGTAAGGTCTCCGGTCAGGCACTTGGAAAGTGTCTGACCGGAATGATAGTTGTATATTTTTACATAAATTGTGTATATTTACATGTAAATCGTATATATTTACATGTAATTCGTGTATATTTAACATGAAA
>NW_010366601.1:0-537 GCF_000414095.1 Morus notabilis | reverse complement strand
TTGCCGTTCCCGTGCCGGTTGTAGGGCGTGAACGGAGCTTCGATCTAACCGTTGATGGGCCCCGTTACGACACCTAAAGTTTTGCCATTCCCGTGGCAGTTGTAGATCACGAAGAGAGCTTTGATCAAAAAGTTGATGGGCCCCATTTCAACACCAAAAGTTATCGCTGTTCCCGTGGCAGTTGTAGGGCACGAAGAGAGCTTCGATCTAATGCCCGATGGGCGCCGTTAGGACACCAAAAGTTTTCTCCGAAAATGTGGCAGTTGTAGATAGGTTCGATCTAATGGCTGATGGGCCCCATTATGACACCAAAAGTTTTCGTCGTTCCCGTGCCATTCGTAGATCGCAAAGAGAGCTTCTTAGATCTAATTGCTGATGGGCCCCGTTACGACACCAAAGGTTGTCCCCGTTCCCGTGGCAGTTGTAGAGCACGAAAAGAGCTTCGCTATGACGGATGATGGGCCCCGTTACAACACCGAAAGATGTCACCGTTCCCGTGGTGGTTGTCGAGCACAAACAGAGATTAGATCTATCGGT
>NW_010366600.1:0-1093 GCF_000414095.1 Morus notabilis | reverse complement strand
CCATTCTTTTTTTCTGTTTTGTGATTGTTTGTTTTGTTGCTTTTATTGCTTTTCAAAGGAACAGTTTATATAAAATTAAACCTACAAAAAAAAAAGATAATAAAAAGAATTGATTTGATCATTGTTTGTTTACATCTCAATCGTTGCTATGATTTTGGGAGCATCAAAACTACTAGTCATTTTCCATTGCACAGTGGTATGTTTGTTGTGGGAGTGGAGTACCAATAATACAATACTGATTCCACTATTCCCATGAGATCTTTTGTTTTCAAGCTGCAAAATTAGGCTACTTCTTGAGTTCAGAGTTGAATTCTTTTGAAAATTATTCATTTCCCTTTGTTCTATTTTATCCTCTTTTACTATGAAGTGACCAGAATGTCTGTACAAGCTAAGGAATGTGCAAAAAAAGCTCTAATACCAAAAGAAAAGAAAGGGGGGCACAAATTTTTTTTTTTTTTTTCTCAATTTTTTTAAACACACCCACTTACCCAATTAGTGCAAATTGAAGCAACCTAACAAAAACCCTTTTCTTGAATCATCATCAAAAGAAAAACCCATTTTTTGTTTTGCCAATTTACACCTTTGAAGCCTTTTCACTTTCTTCTTAAGACAACATCAAAAGGTTACCATTTAAAGAGGAGAAAAAAAATGTGACGAAATTTACATTTTTTTTTCTTCTTAAGATAAGCTTTTTAACATAATTTAAGTCAGGTCTGGCATTGGAGGAATCTGGGGTCATGATCTATGATGATATTCACTAGTTTGAGTACGATAGATAGATTTAGCTGGCACAGTACCAAGTGGGGCTCAGTGGAGTACATATGCAGGAAGCAAAGAAAGAAGCATGAAAGGGAAATGGGACGAGCATAATAAGCTCAATAATGGAAGAATACAGAAGATGGGATACCTCCAAAATGTTTCTTGGCCATCTGTCTATGGTCCCCTACACCCTCCTGTGAAATCTCAGTGCGTAATAAAAATCTCTTCCGGGGTCTAGCTGCAAAAATAAATAGAATGGGAAAAAATAAATTATCCGTAATTTTTTATTTTTCAACGACAAGTCTATTTATAAAAAAGCTCTTTATTTTATTTT
>NW_010366599.1:0-1306 GCF_000414095.1 Morus notabilis | reverse complement strand
AAGATGATGAGGTGAGTGGTGTTTCAAATAATTGGTGTCTCGTTTTGAGGAGTTTTTGAAAGATTTGTACTTGTGTGTGTTTTATCCCTTGCATTTTTATTTACAGTGTTCATTTGGCTGCTCTATGTGGTTCTAACTTAGTCTTTTTATTTCCTTTTGAATCTCAGGGCTTATCTAATTTCATGCAAGAAATTGTGCCTCTCATGGCTCAGACCAACACAGAGGATGATCATTGTACCGTTTCCCTTTCATTGTGTGTGTGAAATGTGTATATTATATGTGAAATAAGTTACTCATAGAGGTTAGAATTTGGTGATGGCTGATGATAATATTGAAATGAAATATGAATAAATAGTTCAAAATTGGAATCAAGAACAGGCTTTTGAAAGTAAAATTGTAGTTCACTACATTTTTTACTACATAGAGCTGCCTGTTCATCTATGAATCACTCAAAATCTTGTATGATGCAAAAAACGCTGAGAGGAATTAGATGCGTCATAATTGCTTGGTTTCTATCCCGTTACATACTCAATTCTATGTTGAGACTCCAAATTACAGAGTGTATAACGGGCCACGTAGTTTAGCACAATAATTTTACTGTTTAAAAGATTAGTGGTGACAATACATGGTGTGATGAAGATGATGTGGTGAGTGGTGTTTCAAATAATTGGTGTCTCATTTTGAGAAGGAGTTTTTGAAGGATTTATACTTGTGTGTTTTTTATCTCTTGTATTTTGTTTACAGTGTTCATTTGGGTGCTCTCTGTGGTTCTAAGATGGTCTTTTTATTTCCTTTTGAATCTCAGGGCTTATCTGATTTCATGCAAGAAATGGTGTCCCTCATGGCTCAAACCAACACAGAGGATGAGCATTGTACCTTTTCCCTTTCATTGTGTGTGTGAAATGTGTATATTATATGTGAAATAAGTTAGTCATGGAGGTTGGAGTTTGGTGATGACTGATGATAATGTTGGAATGAAATATGAAAAAATAGTTCAAAATTGGAATGAAGAACAGGTTTTTGGAAGTAAGATTGTAGGTCACTACATCTTCTACTGCCTAATGCTTCCTGTTCATCTATGAATCACTCAAAATCTTGTATGGTGCAAAAAACTCTAAGAATTAGATGCATCACAATTACTTGGTTTCTATCCCGTTACATATTCACGTCTATGTTGAGACTCGAAATTACATATTGTATAACTGACCACGTAATTTAGCACAATAATTTTACTGTTTGAAAGATTAGTGGTGACAGTACATGTTGTTATGAAGATGATGAGTGGTGTTTCAAATAATTGGTGTCT
>NW_010366598.1:0-1165 GCF_000414095.1 Morus notabilis | reverse complement strand
GACTATTACATGTCTTTCCTTTTGTTGTAGTCATATTGACTATCACATTATCTTTGTAGCAATTTTTTTTATTTTTAAAAAAGGTCTTTACTTTTTCTGGAATTTACTTTGGTTTACAATCCTTGGTAATGATATGGCTGCGTGGTGTTTCAGAGACTATTTTATTTTAAACCGTTTCATTGTTTTCCTTTCCCTTTTTGTCATCTGTTGTCATTCCTTCTTGCACATATTAATCAATCTATGAACAATGAGTGCTTGTGGCTTTCAGCTTAATTCTCTTGAGAAGCTTAATAAATTGCTGGAAGCATGTAGAGCTCTTGGAGTTGAGATCAATCCTACAGTTATAGAGGACTTGGGTATCATCCCTTTATTTTCTTGGTATCATGAGGTGAATGTTTTATCATGTTGTTTTGACGTGTTGGCACGATTCATCTCCTGGATCATGCATAGACTCATCAAACTGCTCCATGACGCTTCATCTTGTTTTCGCTTCTAGCCAAAGAATGTGACGCTTCATCTTCCATTATTCTGATTGACTGCTTATTTTGCAGAGTTTTGATAAGGAGGAGGATATTACTGGCATTCACATTCCTTCTTTGGAGATGGTGATTTACTTTCTTTTCTCCTAGTAAGGGTTTTATCGTCTATGACATCATAATTAAATGCGCCCGTGACACCTAGGTTTAATGATGATTCCCAACATCTAGTTTTTTTCTTGTAACTCTTTAAGTGTTGCGTATGTGATCAGTTATTCTAAATCAAATATTTTTTGAGGGTGAAGGTGTCAACATTGATCTTTTGAGTCAAAGTGTTTCACAAAAACCTGCTTTGTAACGACAATCCAGAAAGGTTTGTAAAAGTTTTATGACGCCTTACCATACGAGGGAATTAAATAGCTAGATTGTGTATTTGTTCTTTCAAGTGGTTCTTGCAAAATATTGCTCTGTAGCCAACTTTAAAGTTCCATAAAGTGTTTTCAACATAAGGTGAACCTCAGCATTGTGGATGGTCATAACTATAATTTTTCCTCTGCAACTTACTTCCTCTCTAGTCTTTTGTTTTTTTTTTCCCTTGAGGTCTCCTCATGTCAATCCCATGAGCCTCTTATCCACTCCGTTCTCATTCCCTACTCGGGATGGAGGAGGCCGCGGAGAAGTTGCGTGAT
>NW_010366597.1:0-2964 GCF_000414095.1 Morus notabilis | reverse complement strand
TACCAAATTGTCTCCCATTCATTGAAAATAGCTCTCCTTCAAAGCTGACTACGAACCTACAATCTAGATTATTCTAACTCTGAATGATGAAATTCATGCTTACAGTTTCCTCCTCTTTACACAGTTTGACAGACTTGAAAGATTTGGGATTGACTAATTGTATGACCTTTAATAAAGGATTCAAGTTACAACTAATCTGAAAGTTTATCATCCTCTTATCTATCTTGTAAAGTAATATTGCTTCTATTTTGGAAATTCGCCCTTGTAGAGTTTTGTTTATTTTGTGTCAATAATCATTCAAGGTCTTATAAAAAAAAAATACTAAAACATTATAAAAAAAAAATAATTCACACAGATGGTCTCCAAACTTTAATTATTTCTAATTTTAATCCATAATTTACACAGATTTTGACAACAACAAATATTTAACACAGAAGTAATAGAAGAACCGAGATTGAAATAAAATAAAACTTCAAAGACTATCCGTGAGATGTTTTAAAAGTAAAAATTGAATTGAGGGGTAAAACTTCAAGGGCATTTGTGAAATTAACCCAAAAAGAATCAAGAACATGCAAAAGTATCCAAGGCGTTGGAGACATGGTAAAGTTTTGGATGGACGTAAGATCATACATGCACTAAATTCAAATAATTACAATTAAATACTATACCAGTTCGAAGCTCTGATAGAAAAATACACATACATATAAAATCGAAACAGGTTAAAGCTTCAAAAGCTTTTTTATTTTGGTCCAGAAACTCATCATCTAAGAACAAAAACAACACCCAGAGACTCCTAGGACAGTTCAACTTCCACAAAATAGTTCGAGTATCCTGCAAATTTGTCCAACCATCACCATCCTGACTACCAGACAACGGCCAAAAAAAAAAAAAAAATCCCACCCTTGAAGTAACATAATAAGCCATACAAGAATATTTGGTAGCAACAGCCACTTCTTATTCTGCTCTGGACTGGCCAGCTCGAGAAGACAATATAATGCCGACAATAAGGCCGTACAAGGCCAGAGCTTCAGCAAAGATGAGAATGAGGATCATACCAACAAAAAGTTTTGGCTGCTGTGCATTAGCTCTGCAAGATAAACCCATTTTAGTTAGATGTGTTACAAACTAATCAAATCTGAGACCAAATAAGACTAAGAATCTTAATCTTCTACTCTTTTGTGAAAGCAAAGAACCAAACAGCTTACTGAACTAGAAACAAACACCTGATCAAGATAGTTATCCATATTCTGAAGAATTTTCTTTCACAATGCTAAAATAAGAAAAAAGTGTAACTGTTTTCCTCGAAAAATCAGGAGTAATATTATCAATTTTTAGTTTTAACTACAATGCACACTTGATAGAACCATAAAATCCCAATGCTTAAATTTATCTTTATTTTTCTACACACTGACATTACCAAATTGTCTCCCATTCATTGAAAATAGCTCTCCTTCAAAGCTGACTACGAACCTACAATCTAGATTATTCTAACTCTGAATGATGAAATTCATGCTTACAGTTTCCTCCTCTTTACACAGTTTGACAGACTTGAAAGATTTGGGATTGACTAATTGTATGACCTTTAATAAAGGATTCAAGTTACAACTAATCTGAAAGTTTATCATCCTCTTATCTATCTTGTAAAGTAATATTGCTTCTATTTTGGAAATTCGCCCTTGTAGAGTTTTGTTTATTTTGTGTCAATAATCATTCAAGGTCTTATAAAAAATAATAATAATAATCAAGCAAGGAGATATTTCAAAAGCTATACTAACAGGTGTCAACAAAAAAATGATATAAGATTTCTGTCTCTAATCCGTAGATTCAAAAATAAATGCAACTATATAACTAGATAATCAAACAAACAGTGGATTCATTAACCTCTACTTTATCGCCAAATTAGAGAATGCTTTGATAATCATGACTAGTCCATGGATAGGATAGAATCATACCTAACACCAGCGTCACCAACAATACCAATTGCCATTCCAGCAGAAAGCCCGGCAAGACCACAAGCAAGACCGGACGAAAGATGCGCATAACCATCGAAAAGGTAGTATGACTTGGCCTTTGGGTTAATCCCGGTACTGATAATAACGGCAATAATAAGTCCATAAATACCCAAAACTCCAGCCATAACAACTGGAACAATGGATTTCATCACCAGCTCTGGCCTCATCACACCCATAGAAGCCACACCTACACCACTCTTTGCCGTACCGTACGCAGCTCCCATACCTATGCAGCCAAGATTCACACCAAAAACAGTAAGCTTCAATCGAATTTCAGAGATCTGAATCTAAACAAAAAAAAAAAAAAAAGATTTTAAAAATCCAAACTCCTGGATCAAACCAAATAGCTAAAAAGAAAAAAATTGCTATCTCCCAAGTCTATTAGATCTAGTAGCCTAAAATGAGTGACAACACACACACACACACATATAAGATCTAAGCTAGAAAACACTAAATCCTTGTCGTTTTCAAAACCACAAACTTAATTTGCATTAAATAAAATACAATCTCTTCTCTACTGGTTCCAAATTATGGAATAATATCAGGTTCTGAACTCAAATCAGATCACGAATCACAACAATAAACCTTCAATTAGCTTCGACCAATTGCAGAACAATAACAATAGATCATCCAAAACAATTATCGGAAACAATGAAACATAAACATAAAAATATTCTAGTTCCTTTATTTTCCTGGAAAGCAAACAGATCCAAATTCCAAAACTGTAGGTAAGGATAGAAAATTTGAGGGATTAGGGTTAGGGCATAGTTACAGGAGAAAACAAGAGCGGCAGCGGCACCGAGGAAGCCGAAGAACGGTGCCGTTTCATCGCCGGAGAAGGTGGACGACATTTTTGGAGGTAGATCTGAGACGACGTCGTGTGGATCTCAAAGGGCTTCGGTTCTTCACGGAGAGCTTCGCAGCCTCGTTCTCTCTCTCTCTCTCTCTCTCT
>NW_010366596.1:2589-6085 GCF_000414095.1 Morus notabilis | reverse complement strand
GGCCACCCCAGGGCCGTACCGGGGCTCTCTTCGATCTAACGGCTGATGGCCCTCGTTACGACACCAGAATTTGTCGCCCTTCCCGCTGCGGTTGTAGAGCGCGATGAGAGCTTCGATCTAAAGTCTTTTGGGCCCCGTTTCGACACCAAAAGTTGTCGCCATTCCAGTGGCAATTGTAGAGCGCAAAGAGAGCTTCGATATGACGGATGATGGACCCCGCTACGACACCAAAAGTTGTTGCCATTCCGGTGGTTGTTGTAGAGCGCAAACAGAGCTTCGATCTAACGGGTGATGCCGTTATGACACCAAAAGTTGTCCCCGTTCCAGTGCTGGTTGTAGAGCGCGAAGAGAGCTTTTATCTAACGGATGATGGGCCTTGTTACGACTACGAAAGTTGTCACCGTTGTAGATCACGAAGAGAGCATCGATCTAACGACTGATGGGCCCCGTTACGACACCAAAAGTTGTCATCGTTCCCATGGCGGTTGTAGAGTACGAAGAGAGCTTTGATGTAACGGCTGATGGGCCGCGATAGGACACCAAAAGTTGTCACCGTTCCCGTGGCCATTGTAGATCGCGAAGACAGTATCGATCTAATGGCTGATGGGCCCCGTTTCGAACCGAAACGTGGTCGCCATTCCAGTGGCGGTGGTAGAGCGCGATGAGAGCTATGATATAATAGATGATGGGCCCCGTTACGACACCAAAAGATGTCGCCGTTCCCGTGGCGGTTCTAGAGCGCGAACAGAGATTAGATCTGACGGTTGATGGGCCCCGTTACGTACCAAACGTTTTGAGCGTTCATATGGCCGTAGTAGATTACGAAGAGAGCTTCGATCTAATGGCTAATGGGGCCCGTGACGACACCAAAAGTTGTCACTATTTTAGTGGCAGTTGTAGAGGGCAAAGAGAGCTTTGATCAGACGGATTATGGGCCTCATTACGACACCAAAAGTTTTCGCCGTTCCTGTGCCAGTCGTAGATCGGTATCAAAGCTTCGATCTAACGGCTGATGGGCCCCGTTACGAGACCAAAAGTTGTCGCCGTTCCGGTGGTAGTTGCAGATCACGAAGAGACATTCTCGCCGTTCCGGTGGCGATTGTAGATTGCTAAGATTGCTTCAACCTAACGGCTGTTGGGCCCCATTACGACCAAAAGTTGTCACCGTTCCCGTGGCGGATTTAGAGTGCGAAGAGATCTTTGATCTGATGGATTATGGGCCCCGTTACGACAAAAAAAGTTGTCATCGTTCCCGTGGCCTTTGTAGAGTGTGAAGAGAGCTTCAATCTGACGGATTATGGGCCCCGTTATGACACCAAAAGTTGTCGCCATTCCCATGGCAGTCGTAGATCGCGAAGAGAGCTTCGATCTATTGGTCGTTGGGCCCCGTTACGACACCAAAATTTGTCATCCTTCCCGGGGCAGTTGTAGAGCGCGAAGAGAGGTTCGATCTGACGGCTGATGGGCCCCGTTACGACACCAAAAGTTTTGCCGTTCCCGTGGCAGTTGTAGATCACGAAGAGAGCTTCGATCAAACAGCTGATGGGCCCCATTTCAATACCAAAAGTTATCGCCCTTCCCATGGTGGTTGTAGGGCGCGAAGAGAGCTTCAATCTAACGCCCGATGGGTCCCTTTAGGACACCAAAAGTTTTCGCCAAAAACGTGGCAGTTGTAGATCGTGAAGAGAGGTTCGATCTAACGGCTAATGGGCCCCATTACGACACGAAAAGTTATCATCGTTCCCGTGCCATTCGTAGATCGTGAAGAGAACTTCTTCGATCTAACGGTTGATGGGCCCCATTACGACACCAACATTTGTCGCCCTTCCCAGGGCTGTTGTAGAGCGCGAAGAGAGCTTCGATCTAACGGCTGATGGGCCCTGTTTCGACACCAAATGTTGTCGCCATTCTAGTGGCGGTGGTAGAGCGCGAAGAGAGCTTTGATATAACCTCTGATGGGCCGGCCCTGTTACGATACAAAAAGATTTTACTGTATTCATGGCGATTGTAGAGGGTGAAGAGAGCTTTGATCTGACGGATTATGGGACCTGTTACGACATAAACAGTTGTCACCGTTCCTGTGCCAGTTGTAGATCGCGAAGAGGGCTTCGATCTAACGGCTGATGGGCCTGTTACGACACCAAAAGTTTCACCGTTCCCGTGGTAGTTGTAGATCATGAAGAGAGCTTCGATCAAACTGCTGATGGGCCCCATTTCAACACCAAAAGTTGTCACCATTCCCGTGGCGGTTGTAGGGTGCGAAGAGAGCTTCGATCTAATGCTCGATGGGCCCCGTTAGGACACCAAAAGTTTTTACCGAAAATGTGGCAGCTGTAGATCGCGAAGGGAGGTTCGATCTAACAGCTGATGGGCCCCGTTACGACATAAAAAGTTGTCACCATTCCCGTGGCGGTTGTAGAGTGCGAAGAGAACCTCGATCTGACGGAGGATGGGCCCCGTTACGACACCAAAACTTTTTGCCATTCCCGTGGCAGTCGTAGATCGTGAAGAGAGCATCGATCTAATGGCTGATGGGCCCCATTATGACACCAAAAGTTGTCATCATTCCCGTGCAATTCATAGAGTGCGAAGATAGCTTCTTTAATCTAACGGTTGATGGGCCCCGTTACGACACCAACATTTGTCGCCCTTCCCGGGGCGGTTGTAGAGCGCGAAGAGAGCTTCATGCTAACGGCTGATGGGCCTCATTTCAACACCAAACGATGTCGCAATTCCAGTGGCGGTGGTAGGGCGCGAAGAGAGCTTCGATATAACCTCTGATGGGCCGGCCCCGTTACGACACAACAAGTTGTCGCTAAATTCATAGCGGTTGTAGAGGGGGAAGAGAGCTTTGATCTGATGGATTATGGGACCTGTTACGACATAAAAAGTTGTCGCCATTCCCGTGCCAGTTGTAGATCGCAAAGAGGGCTTCGATCTAACGGCTAATGGGCCCCGTTATGAAACCAAAATTTGTCGCCCTTCCCGGGGTGGTTGTAGAGCGCGAAGAGAGCTTCATGCTAACGGCTGATGGGCCTCATTTCAACACCAAACGATGTCGCAATTCCAGTGGCGGTGGTAGGGCGCGAAGAGAGCTTCGATATAACGTCTGAAGGGCCGGCCCCGTTATGACACCAAAGGTTGTCCCCGTTCCCGTGGCAGTTGTAGAGCACGAAGAGAGCTTTGATATGATGGATGATGGGCCCCGCTACGACACCAAAAGATGTCACCGTTCCCGTGGTGATTGTAGAGCGCGAACAGAGATTAGATCTATCGCTTGATGGGCGCTGTTACACACCAAAAGTTTTAAGCCTTCCTTTGGCCAATGTAGATTGCGAAGAGAGCTTTGATCTAACAGCTAATGGGGCTCGTAACGACACAAAAATTTGTCACGGTTTTCGTGGCGGTTGTAGAGGGAAGAGAGCTTTGATCTGACGGATTGTGGGCCTCTTTATGACACCAAAAGTTTTCACCGTTCCCGTGCCATTCGTAGATC
>NW_010366596.1:0-184 GCF_000414095.1 Morus notabilis | reverse complement strand
CGGTTCGGCCCAGGGCGGCCCCGGTACGGCCCCGGTGCGGCCCCGGTTCGGCCCCGGGGCGGTGATACGAACCCCGCCAACGATGTAACGAAACCCGTAGCCAAAAATGGGATACGATCTAAGATCTTCAAGAAATGATGGAAACCGTGACCCGTTGCTTAGCGAAGCAAGAACCTTGGTATGG
>NW_010366595.1:460-772 GCF_000414095.1 Morus notabilis | reverse complement strand
CCAACCTTAAGGAGTTTGCTTCTAACCCTTTTGTATCATATTTTTGTTTTTTTATTTCAATTGGTGTGTTTTGTGTGCTTTTATTGTTGGTTTGATTTTGTATGCTTTTATATATGTTTTTTTTATTTTGGAGAATCAGTTCAGGAGGCTCGACTTAGTTCCAATGTTCATCATCCAGGTGTTCTCTTTCCTGTCTTCTTCGTATTGCATATCTTTTTAGACATTGAGGACACTGTCTGATTTTGGGTTGGGGGTGGTGAGCATATTCATGCGTAAGATTAATTTTTGTCTTGTTGTTATTTTGGGTCAAAA
>NW_010366595.1:0-229 GCF_000414095.1 Morus notabilis | reverse complement strand
AAACTTTCATTGATCTTTTGAGTTGGTTGAGTCATTGACGGAGCACCTTTACTTGACTTGTGACATTTGCTTGAGGGATGATTTCTGGTTAGGAATAATTTTAGAATCTGAGCCATGTGTTGTAGATAGTTATCATTTTTCTTTTGCATTTTATAAAAAAAAATAAAAAATAAAAAAAATAAAAAAAATTTGAGAGAGCAAGAGCATCATTTATCATCAATGTTTACGT
>NW_010366594.1:0-772 GCF_000414095.1 Morus notabilis | reverse complement strand
CCTTCTCTCCGGTGGCTATGTTTAAATCCATCCGCATTCTTCTATCCATTGTTGCTGCCATAGATTATGAAATCTGGTAGATGGATGTGAAGATAGCTTTTCTGAATGGCAACTTGGATGAGCGCATTTATATGGCACAACCAGATGGATTCATTGAAAAAGGTCAAGAAGAAAAAGGTTTGTGAATTGCAAAAATCCATTTATAGACTAAAGCAGGCATCCAGATCATGGAATATCAGATTCGATGAGACTGTTAAAACTTATGGTTTTGTTCAGTCATTGGATGAGCCTTGTGTGTATAAGCTGATACAAGAAGGCAAAGTGGTTTTCTTAGTCTTATATGTGGATGACATACTACTCATTGGGAATGATGTAGGAAGACTGACTGAGGTTAAGCTCTGGCTGGCAAAGCAGTTTGACATGAAGGATCTAGGAGAAGCTGCCTATGTTCTGGGAATTCAAATCTTTCGAGATCAGAAGAACAAACAATTGGCACTATCTCAAGCATCCTATATCGATAAGGTAATGGACCGATTCGCCATGCAAAACTCCAAGAAGGGTTATCTACCCTTCAGACATGGAGTATCCCTCTCAAAGGAGTAGTCTCCCAAGACTCCTCAAGAAGAGGAAGACATGAGCCGAGTTCCTTACGCTTCAGCCGTAGGAAGCCTCATGTATGCAATGCTTTGCACCAGACCTGATATATACTACACAGTAGGCGTAGTGAGTAAATTCCAGTCTAACCCTGGACCCGAGCACTGGGTTGCTGTCA
>NW_010366593.1:17742-31178 GCF_000414095.1 Morus notabilis | reverse complement strand
ATCTTGTGACTTTAACCTAACTGTCTAGCAATTAAGGATTTTTTTCTTCATTTAAAATGCCAGTGCGTTTTTTTTATACGCCGCTAACATCGTGCTGTTCTTAGAGATTCTTGAAATTAAGATTCTCAAACTATACTTGTACTGAAAATTATTCCGCCTTAAAATACTGCGAGAATTTATCGATCGAATTTACTTGATTGAAACATGAACTTAACATGAAATTTGCTATAGAATTTAGGAATACATATATTAATTCCATAAATCCTCCATTCACAATATAACATAATATTTTCTAAGAAAATCATTGGCTTAACAATACATGAATTGTATTATTTAAGGTCTGAAATTTTCTTAGTCATTACAATCTACCCCCCTTAAGAAATTTTCGTCCCGAAAATTAGAACAACTCGGGGTAGCTTTTCCTCGTATTCTCTTCGCGTTCTCAAGTAGCTTCCTCAATATTATGATTTCACTACAAGTATTAAGTTCTTTAACCATGCCAAATTTGCAATGATCACAAAATGGCAAAAACTGATACGGTGCACTTTTTTCACAAACAGAAGTATCAACTTTTTTTGTTAAAGACGGTACGCAACTTGTGTTATGACCACTTGGCAAGTAGTGAAACTTTAAGTAGGAGATTGCGACACATTTTAGGCTTTTTGTGATTATCTTCACACAATACATATCTCCACAGAATTGACACCAAGTATTCTAATATAAAGCAAAAAGAATCACAATTTCAGAATGTAAGCCATTACAACTTTATGAAGAAAGCTTTCATTTTCCTGACGAGATTATACTTCAATCTGGATTTCGGGCTGTTTTTGGTTTGTTTGAAAAATCTGAAACCTATAATGTAGTAACTCTAAAAAGAGGGTTTTGAGTCTACTTTTATTTGCCATTAGTCTCATAATATTTTGAGTTTTGATGAATTTGTTATGAATATTTTTGTAACAATGTGCAGTTATGTGTTTTAGTAAATGATGATATGAATGTGATTTTTGAAAGTTATGATTTTTAAAGGTTAATTAGCACATTGAAGGCTCTCCATAACCAGCTAGTTTGTGCTTGCAAAGTGGTGATCGAAATTCAAGTAAGTAGAGTTAAAGGCATTTCAAAACTGCATCACAAGACCCTATATGATTATGTTCAAGGAGTATTCATGATTAATTATTTTGAAAGAGATTATGATATTTGCTTATTATGTTTTTATGCTTTAAGAGATTTTATGGTATGGTATATGGATGAGAGGCTGGGTAAGCAGGGGTGCGAGAGACCGGTACCCCAAATTAGAGAAACTGTATCTTTGAGACAACTAGAGAAAAATGCTAGTGGGAAGTCTCTTGTTGATCACAAGAGAAAGAGATTCTAAAAACCCCGCTTAGTGTTAAAGAGAAGAGAATTGGCCATAATTAGAGAAGGTCTTGTATAGAGAGGCTTACTTGGAACCAAAGTTCTGTATCATACCTAAACTAAGAATAAGTATGAAAGCTTATGAACAATCTTTAACAAAGAGATTTTAACCACGGAGATTTTTTATATTTACTATATTTGAAATCTACTTATTGAGTTTTTGCTCATTAATTTTTCCTTATAATGCAGATGATGTTGTTGTTATCGAAGAGTAAAAAAAAAAAAATGATTTCCAAGGTTGGCTGAGTACTCCAAGTCCTGCATTTGGCATCTTGCGTATATGTACTTCCAAACAATAGATGGGCTCAAAATGTTTTTTCTTTTTTGTTATCGATTTTGAATAACTGTTTAATGTCTAAGATTTGTAGTTATAATCATATTACGCACTAACTCATTTTGTTAAAAAACTTTTAAGAAAATTTTGTGATGAAATCAACCACAAGTTTCTACATCTTATAAATGACATTGTTTTAAGTATAGAAAGTATGTTTTAAGTTACACCACCTCACTAAATTCGGCCTTAGACCGGTTTAGCGATGGGGGCGTTATAGTTTTTACGAAGCAAATGCTTACTATTAAAATAATAAAAATAATAATCATTGATTCTTTTTTAAGTGCTTATTTGACTAGTAGACACTACAACAATAAAGGCCGTCCCTTCACCGGATAATTTTTGAAATCGGAAGCTAATTAGTGCGTAGGCAGCGCTGCGCCGTCTCTTGTACCCTTTTATAAAGAGAATTTGAGTTAAGACTAATCAAAAAAGGAAGTAACCAATCAACCAGACCAATCTTTCTGTGGAGGCGGCGAAGGACAGGTAAGGCTTTGAAGCCAAGCAAGCAGCTATTGGAAAGAAAAGAAGTTGAAGCTATAACAGCTGTAGAAAGAAAGAGAAAAACAGGTGCCATCCTCTGAAATGGCAGCTAGGCTCGTTAGGAAAAAAAGACTTCTGGCGTTGGGTAGTGACACCGATCAAGCCCTTCACTCGGCTTCCTCTTTTCCTTACTCTTCTTAGTAGAATTCACATTTTTTGTGACGAAATTTGTCGTCGCAAAAAATACAACATGTCGTTGCAATTACTTTCCGTTAAATAAAATAACTATGTCGTCACTAATAACTTAAATGTCGTTGTAAATAATTTTGGAGCACAAAATATTTCAATGGCGCGGATTTTAATACCATTTGAGTTGGGGCTCGGTGTGGGATGGAGTCATTTGTGAGTGCCAACAAGTCGTTCTTCTCAACAGTACGGTTAAAAAAGAATACATTTCCTCCACTGTCTTGGAGTTTCAAACAAATTTCTTCAATAATCACAATCAAACGAGAAGTAGTTGTCGAGATATAATAGATTTTCACAGAAACTCAAGGTCATGGCTCAAAATAATAGAAAAGAAAGAGAGATCCAAAACTCGAAGTCTTGGTCAAGACGATTCGCACTTTTGCGGATGTGCTTAAGCACGCATACAGTTGAAGATGGATTCTATGAAAGAGATAAATCTTAGCGACCTAAAGACATAAGAAAATAAAAAATTAAGAAAACGAGGCACACAGCGCATTATTTTGTTTGCCAAGTTTTAGTTTTTAAGTTGTTTTATGACTTTGGTTTAGAAGAAGTTTTTAATTTGTTTATAACCTTTTCGCGAATAAAAACAACAAAAAAATTCTTGATATGAAATAAATAAATTAGTGCTGAAAAGTATTGGTCGTGTAAGGGAACCAAAGGTCCCGGGAGTCATAGGGAGAAAGGCATGGGCTATCTCCCCCCCAAAAAAAAAAAGAAAAAAAAAAGTACTTGGTCATGTCCTATTATATAAAACATGAAGTTGGTCTCCTTCTACAAATCCACTAGAACATTAAGGACTCAAGTCACTCTTATATGGAGACCCGCATGTAAAAGTTATGAAAAATTAGTATCTTTGAAGCAAGCAAATCAGTGTACCAACAGGTTGTGATAAATGTGAAATTGAGCGTGCGGATGCTATAGGCTGATCTTTTACGGATTCCTTGCATAATTCACATTCATGAGATGCTAGGCCGAACACGTACATCTCTCCGGCGGAGTATATTCCGCACTTTGTTCCGTCCTAGATTAAATTGTCAAAGTATCAATGTTGGTGAGATAGAAACTTTTGAAATAAAATCAGCAAATTTGTAATAGTATTTTGTATAGGAAAACAGAAAGTGGGAAAATATACGGCATATATTTCAACACTGAAAAGCAGAATATATATAGTTTACAGAACTTTTAACCGACTCTAAATATATTCTAACTAACAGAATCCTAAGAATAGAAAAGGGAGATTATAAAAGATTACAAACGGTTAGAAAGGATAATCTGGTTCCTAATAATTTAAATTTAAAGTTCAAACTAAATATCTCTAATATTTTGTACCTTTCAATTTTTTGGATTGACTGAATACCAAGTTTGAACAAATGTTAATGCAAGGACCACCATAGCAGCAAACAGAGCCAGAATAGTCCATGGGCTTCTAAAATGAGTATTGTAGACCTGAGCAATCCAGAGCGCACACCTTCTTCGGCTCCTACTCCTGCAATGCTTTTCTATTTTTTTCTTGACATGTGCATAAGTGTCTTTGTCTGGCGGTAAAAATTCAGAGCCCATGCCGTTGATCAAATTAGCGACTTCAGCATCGCTAATGTGCAATTTCGGAAGAATGTCCGCTGCTTTTAAGTCCTTGACGTCATGTTCATCGTCAACAAGCAAATCTAGCAAGTTTATGTAAGACATAAACCATGGTTTTTGATTTGGATGAAATTCGGACAAGCACATCTCATAGGCGGCCAAGTTGAACAACATTTTCACCGTCAAATTGTCTACAACCAATCTGGGAAGCTTAAGTTGAGCTGTGGTAAAGAATGAAGAACGGAAAGATATAGTTGTTAAAGAATCACTTGGCTTGAACTCTATCCCTGCTTTTTTAAGTTCCTGAACATTAGGAAAGGAGTACTGTGTAATCATGCTCCAATATTGAGGGAGACTCTCTGATTTATTGAACCGCTTCAAGATCCGACTAATAAATGCCACTGCTCGACAAGCACAATGACATAAAAGCGAGCAAAGACGACGAATGAGATTAGTTGGAATGCACTCATTCTGATGAAAAACGTTAGGGTTATCAAGTAATAGTACTTCTCGTAGAAGGTCAAGAATGTGTAATGGATGTTTGTGAACCGAATCCAAAACTAGGAATTTTGTAAATTCCCCTAGATTATTACCCATAAGAGCAATAAATCTGCAAAAATCGGGTACCAAATCTACATTTCCCAATTCTGTTTCGAAGCCCATCAACTTCTCAAGGACTATAAAGGGTATTTGGTTCTCTAGCAAGAACAGATCCTGCTGGATCAATGCTGCTTGATCATTACTAATTTCAAACATGTTTAACTTTTGATTCACATAGGCGTCTATGAACCCTAGCATTGCACACCCATCCAAGAACACCAATATTATCAATTCTAGATCAGTATACGACACAATTACCTCCTCATGGAAGTACTTCTTTATTTCATCGGTCTTTTCCTTGATTTCTCGGAGTAAATTATCCTTTGTTCTACCGCTTCTTTTAATGAAATGTGCAGCCAACTTAATCTTGAGTTCTTCATTGAACAAATTCGGATCAGTGGCATAAATAGGACCTATTGACAACTCCCTTGGCTTAAAGTACACTCCTAATTGTCGCATGATCTCCGGAACCCTTTGTATTACTGTTCTCATTTTTTCCCTATTTTTTTGAAGGACTTTTAGTAGCTCTTTTAAATCTGGCAACATATTGCTAAAATGTTCTTCTATCTCCAGCTCCCATAGCACACGTTCCTCATATTCAAGGCCTGTGCTTGCCTGATTCTCCCAACTTCTTCAACCCAAAAAAAAAAAAAAAAGAAAAGAAATTGTAATGCATCCCTTGCAGCAGGCTTAAGCGAAGAATGATTCAACCCAATATATTTATATATATATATATATCTATATTTATATATATATCCTTAATGAATGAGTAATGACAGTCATATTTCCTTAATGAATGAGTAATATACCCTTGTCTAAGTGACTAGCTTTGAAGAGTCACATATTTCATATATATTCTTCATTGATATATATGTTAATGTTGACTCGTTTTATGAAATTTTAGAAGTGTTTTCTGGTATTATGTGAATTCTTGTATTTATTATGAACTAAATGAGATAGTGATAATGGCCAAATCATTGGGGAACAATAGATTTTAAGATAGAGGCCACATAAAATAGGTTCGGATTACACAAGATTAATGCTATATAAGAGGGCTTAAAATGTTAAAGAAAAGTATTTTGGAAGTGTAAATTATTCTGGATACTAACACAGCTTGCACTCACATATTATTTGCACTCAGCATCAAATTCCTAATCAGAGCACCACAATTAGTCAAGAAGGAAACTTTAACAAAAATCTAATTTCGGGGCAAAATTTACAATTTTGGCAAAGTATGGAACCTAACACACACACACACACACACATATATACATATATATATATATATATTTTGAAAACACGGGGTCCAAAACATAAAAATGTTAGGGGTCAAAATCTAATTTCAAGGTAAAATTTACAATTTTGGCAAAGTATGGAACCTAAGACAATTCTTTTCTCAAACATAGAGTCCAAAACATGATTTTAAAAATATTAGGGGTCAAAAATAGAGGAGATGATGAGTTTCTAAAAGTTTTAATTAAATGTTAGAGTGCACCACTCAACAAACTCAATCAAATTTTAGCTTAACAGAAAAAAAAAAACAAAAAACAAAAAGAAAAATAAAAAGAAAGGAAAGAGGGAATCAATTAAAAGACACCTATTTGATTTTTAGAGTCTAAAATCAATGAGTTATTTAGTTGGGAGATTCGTATTCTGATTCGAATTATAGTTCGTGGTTCACTACAGTATTTTCTCTTACAGAAAACACACGTAAATAAAAAATGGTTCTAATTTCATGATTCTAATCTATGAACCAAACGTCCTCCAAAACTCTTTCATCTCTCTTACTGTCTCCTGAACTATTCCCGCATCTCCCTCAACCCCTTACAAGAAAACCACCTTCCACACCTCCAAACTTGAAATTTCTTCATCCTTTCTCTTCCTAATCCATAGAGGAAGCAAACTCTTGCTTTTCTCCTTGGTATAAACATGTTTGGTAGCCCGAAAACCCTTCCAAAATTGCTGTCAAATTGGAATCCGAGAAGAAGGATTAAGCTCCTTCAACATAGAGTTGGGTTTTAGTAAGGTAGCTCTCTCAATCACTTTCTCGATACATTTTCTTCTATTAGCAGCAACTAACACGAATTTTCTTGTGTTCTGTCTTCAATATTATTTCTCAAATGCATCCATCCGTGACCAGTCATATCCTCACCCTTAAAGCTACAAGTTTGAGATTCTTGAAAACTGAACTATCTATTAATCTTCAAAGGTAAGACTATTAACTTTTAGAGCTTTAGTGATGAGGTTAAATAAGTTAGTCTTATGACTTTGGATTGAGTTTTAGTTGATTTGAACTTAATGAACTTGAAATAGAATGTTGATTCAAGTGTTTGCATGTGAGTTTTAAACATAAAAGTTTGCATCTTATATGTTTGTTGAAATGAACATGAATGAGTTTCTGAACTAATTTTACATTTTAAATTTTTCGGAATCGTTTCTATACTATTTTGCCTCAAATATTATTTTATCTTTAAAATAGACATCCTAAGCTTCAAGTGATTTACGGAAAAATGATTTTTTTAGAATTATTTATGATTTTCACAAGTTCATGCAAAAATCTGTCAAATTCCTGACAGAAATTTTGGTCTGGATTTCAGGCTAATTTTCATGAGACTAATGAATCTAAAACCTAGCTTAAGGTAGCTCTAAATAAAGCCCCATGAGTCTACTTTGATTTGACAGTAGTTTTGTAATTGTTTGGATTTTCCTACAATTTATCATAATTTTTCTCGTAACAGAGGTCGAATCAGCCCATTTGACAGAGTTTGTGTTAAGAGACTAACTTTTGTAACTTTGATAAATTAAAACTTGGACTATGTTTTGAGATTTCGTGGCTTGATTTTGCTAAGATGTTCGCGCATGAAGATCTTAAGAAAAGTTTATTATCAGATAGATTTATAACAGGGGATGACTAAAAGGGATATGTACATTATGATTTTGAATGTGAATATTAACTTTTGGTTTTACTATGTTAGTTTGATTTTGATATATGGCCAGCCTAAACATAATATGTTTGTGATGGGATTAAAGCCAGTAATTTCCTAATTGAACGTTACGTTAACCTATCAATTTCTTAAACTTCTTGTTATAAGTTGAGCTTAGTGATTGTTTACTAAAAAGCCCCCTGAAGAAGTTGAACCTCTTTGAAAATTCTAATCTAGAAGGGTGAAATTCCAATAGTTGACGTTCACCATTTATCTGAACTCGTGAGAACGAAATTATTTCTTAGGGCGTAATCGGTCCATAGACCCGACACACATGATTTTAGACAAGTGTGTGCCTCGAAAGAAAAGACTCAAAATTAACTAAAGTGAATGTGATAACAAGATCTTGCACATCGCCTACAACCCAAGCACAAAGTATATCTATAATGATGTGTATAAATATACTATGAAAATTCTTGATGATATTATGTACTTGTTTGTGCCTATCTATGCGATTCAATTATGTCACTTGACTTTCAAGTTCCTTTGACATGCTTTCCTATCGTTATTTTAATACAAGGCTTAAAAAAAAGTGATGTTTTTAAGTATCATACCGAGACCAAGGTCTCTCCATGTTCATGTTTTGTACCGAGACCGAGGTCTCTTTATGTTCATGTTATATTATGATGCCACTGGCTAACTTGGTTAGGGTTGCTCTCCCAATCCCCCGGTTAGTTGCGTGCACTGTACATATGCAAGGCCCAAATTCATGGTTTCGAGACAAGATTTACATGTTTTATAAAACATCTATGTATGAAACTACGTATATTATTTTGTGTGAGTTATTTTTTAAAACATTTGATGTGACATTTTCTATTATGTGGGTTTTTTAATTTTTTTATTTTAAGTAAACGTTTCTTCTAAGATGACGGAGTTTTTAGCTGCTAGCTTGGAAGGATTGTTACAATACTCTTGTATGATTTCTTTTTGTTTATATTTCCTTTCCAAAAAAAAAAAAGGTTATTGTGTTAATAGAGTGTTACTAAGTTGTTTTGCATAAAATAACTGTTTTGTAGTACGTAAAGTTGCTAGGTTCAATAATATTAGACTTAAGGAAAAAAATATGTGACAATATAATTTCTATGTCGTTGTTCCAAAGAAGACAATTTGGCTTATGTTACTCCAAATTTAATACCTATTGCAGTAGTTTTCATCAAAAAAATTTATATATATCGCAGTATTTGATAATAAGCATTACCAATATGCCAATATTACCTCGAGTAACGCGTGCAGGAAGCGTAGACTTGGGGAAGTCCACGTCATCAAATAATAAAATGCAATTAAAAAGTAAATGAAATGTTTTGAGCTGGTGGAATTTTTCACCTTTTTTCTTCATCCTTTTGTTCAATCACCTTCTTTAGTCTGATCTCTTTCGGTCCAGTTCGGATGATGGAGATGATTATAGGTGGAACTTCAAACTCATTACTGCATGCGTGTTAGTATACGATATTTATATTAAGATCGATCAAGTCAGGAATAACCAAAGAAAAAGAAAAGAAAAGTATTTCTGAAGAAAATCCCACCTGTAACTGCAAGTGATTTGGAGAACATCCACGGCCCTCGGTCCACTTTCAACCATATTAGGGAGAAGAAGTTCGACTAGGCCCTTGCGTACCTCTTTTCCATAGAGATCACCATAGGAAATAGTAACTGCAGAGTTTTCGGTCTTGATTGGATAGTTTCCGGCGAGCACCTTCTTGATTATCGATTCTCCGTCGACTTGTTCGATTGTTACCCGCAAGTCCTGAACCACCACGGTGAGAAGCCCAGCCAAACACTGGGAAAATGCAATGAACAAGTTGTTTTCATTTTGCAAATCTGAGAAGGTTCCTCCATTGCTGTTCATTGCGATCTCTTCTAGCACCTATATTAGTTATAATATTATATCGATGACAGACGAAACCCCCATTCGTTTTATTGGTTCCAATCATAATTTTAATTTTTATTACTGTAGTTTATCTCACAAAAATTTAAATTTAACTTTTTATGTTACAGTATTTTTTCTCACATTAATTCATATTTCAACTCGAGTTAAAAACTCAAACCAGTTAAATAAATAATACATAAATTTTGCAAATTAAATACATATACACTTACCCTTGGCTCGTGGCTTGCACCAAAGCCGAATGTGTATACTGGCACCATGCTAACATCAACCTCGGCAACTTTACCTCTATTTTCGGCACTGTCAGAAAAAAGCATGATGGCACCTACACGCCCATTCGTAAAACGGCGGTCATTGAGCACTTTTAAGGCCATTCTAAGGCCCTCAGCAATATTTTTGTCACTATTTTTTTCTTTTAAAAGTATGATCTCCTCTATAATCTCAGCTTTAGAAGCTTCAGTTATTTGGCGCAGTGGGAACAACCTGTTCGAGCTGTCAAAGAATGTGACAACTGAAAAACGATCAACGGGGCTAAGTTTCTCGATGACAAATTGTGCGGCGATTTTCAATTTGTCTAAGTTGCCTCCCTCATGCATGCTTCCACTGAGATCAATTACCATCACTAGATCAAGTCCAGGTCTTGGTCTGATAAAACCTGACTCAGTCAACTTTAGTAGCACTTTAAATCTGGTTTCTTTAAGTGGTGCCTCAATGTGGTTGATGGCTGCAATCTGTATTTTTCCCGCTAGAAAGCTTGAAGCTTTTTTCCGGGAGTTATACACATGGAAAGAAAAGATGATTCATAATTAACTTCTTAATTAATTAGAATCAAAAGTTTTGAGTGCATTTAAATTGTAATGAATAAATTAAAAAAAAAAAGCTTGTGATGTGAATGAAGAAACGAAGAAAACATAAACCTGAAATGACATCTTCGAGTATGACAATTTCCTTATCATCGTCGAAGCTCATTTTCCCGAAAAGAACTGATAACACTACTAATCAAGCTTTTTGAGGAGATATCTAAACTGTTCAATCAATAGTTGATCATTGAAAAAAAAATACAAAAATTATATATTATTATTAGGCTTAATTAATCATATACTCTTGAAACAACAAATGTTTATATTTCTTTCTCCTTGTTTCTGAATGTTCAGATCGTAAAAAGGAATTACGTACCTCATAAAGTGTTCAAATCTTGAGCTTGATTATTGATCAGTAAAGACCGTCAGAGAACCAATTAAACACGAGAAAAGAATTATCAGCCAGCAAATGAGAAAATTGACATCCTAATTAAGCTGAATCGGCACATCGGTAGAAGATTAATTCTCTACTAACACTACCAAATTTGATGAAAAAAAAGAACGAAAAGCTGCAAAAAGTTCATGATGAATATCAAAATACTACTCTTAAGGAAGAAAGACGAAATTAGACAACACAACACTGACACGAGCCATAAATAGAAAAGCAAACGCAGCAAATACAAGACATTAATTAGGGATAAAACAAACAAATGATAATCTTTCTTAATGTTCATGAAAAAAGATAACTACATAAAGTACCTTTCAATGGAAGAGTTCAAACTTCAAATCTTGAGTTTCAATGTAGATGAGAGAAACAAGGCCAAGAGCAGAAACAAATTATTATATGGAGACCAGTATTGTGTTTTTGTAATTACCATCTCTTTTCCCCAATTCAATATAGAACACAATTTGGTTGGCTTCAAACACCGCTTTTAATATAATTATGGCACCATTTACTAAATAAATGATTATTTGCAGACCCAAAGGCCATTTGTCTTTTTTTTTTTTCATTTCTTTATTCTTTACAGATCATCAGCTCAATTATTGCTTTTGCACATGGGGAGCAGCCTCCGAGACATACATACATGCATAAATTACATATAAAACAATTCGTAGAGGCCAAGTTTTCATTTTCCTTTTCCATTTCACTTTTCAAAAAGAAAACAATTAAAAATTTTATACACATGGTTACACGATTGCCAAGAGTTCGACAAAAGAGAAAGATGAATTAAAAAATTTATACACATGGTTACACGATTGCCAAGAGTTCGACAAAAGAGAAAGATGAAAACAAAGGCAGGGCAAATGGAGAAATTTGGTGGGACTGAAGACGAGTTGAGACCTGAGAGCGAGTGAGACATAATAATAGGAAATATAACCAATAACAATGCACAGACCAACTTGTTAAAGTCCACATTGTTAAAAAATAAAAATAAAAAAAATAAAAAATAAATCCTTTTTATGTAAAATATCTCTCAAAATTCAAGAAACATTCATGAATAACCAAAAATCAACAGATTAATAAGCGGAAGCGTACTTAAATTCATGATAATAAGTTACTCTCCAGAGTAGTGCCGTTTATCTTCCAAATCAACATGTTTTCTTAAAAAATCTTTTAACTTTCTCTTTGCTCTTTCCATGATGATAGAATGTCAGAAAAGAATAGACTTATACATGTAATCTAGGGACCGCAACCACTATATATATATATATATATAACTTTCCTGTTATCTTTTGGCATTTCTATTTTAATCAATTATAAAAATAAAAATTATCCTTAATCAAACGATATAGCATCATCTCTCCCAATTGGTCCTTCAATTATTATTAACATTATTGACACAATTTCTTTTTGAATTATGAGGACATTAATCCCTTAATTTTGATAAGTTACTCCTCGAATGTCTTTTTTTTTTTTTTTTTTCTAACATTAAAATTGACAAATTAACTACGCTTATCGCATAATAACGAAACTGTTTACATAAATAGTTGTAGCACGTGCAAAATGCCGTAGTTTTCATACCTTATTTAATGTGACCCAGAGAGAACTGGAAGCGCAAAATGAAGACCGTGGAACCACCGTAAATTGGTGGGAAAAGAAGCATCATTAGTCCCACAAGTACCCAATAATCGGCCAAGTCGGGGAATTAAGATAAGAATCAGATCAAGTTTGGAGAAGAAACTACCCACAAATCAATTGAGGAAACTAGCAACAAGGAAAGCCAACTAAAACTAAAACAGGAAACAACTTATTCCACAAGTCAACAGCCAATTAACGCGGAAATCAAGTAACTTTAGAGGCTAAAATCATCTCTTACAAATAAGGGATCAAGACCACAACTTTAGGGATCCAAATTTCGGCACAGATTCTGCTCAATTATTACCTCCCTATCTAAATTCTCTCTCTATATTCCCTTTTCGTCTCTCTCCCTTTAAAATTCTTCACTTGTAAACTTTTTATAATTTATGATGAAACCCCCAGATCCGATGTAGTGGACGTAGTCTTTATGTCAACAACTACACATTCGTATATTCATTTATTTTCTTGCACTTTATTTTCTTGTTCTATAATTCGATGATTTCGATAAATCTAACACGTAATCCCAATAGATGCCTGAGAGGGGACATTGATCCTCTAAACAAATGTTATTGTATAGCCAAGAAACGTCATCACATTTTTCGTGATCATCATATTTATTAAGATAATGCTTAACTTGAAAACGTATCTTGTTCCCGCATATGATCAATAGGCATTTGGCTAACGAATTGGCTTTTCTTTTATCTCCATAACAAGATATTATTATAGTTGACTAGTGACAATTACATATATTAAATTTAATCACAGGCATGGTTTCTCTTTCTACCAACCTTCAATTATTTCCAAAAAAATAAAAAAAAAAATAAAAAAACTGTGGCAAGCCCCAACTCAACTTTGAAAAGAATAACTAAAATAATATAAATAATTATGAATTGCTGATAACGCTAACAAAATATTTCTGAAAACCATTAGGCAACAAAGGACATGGAGTACTAATTCTATCCATATAAAAAAACGTGACGAACCACAAAACCTGCTGAGCACCCTTAGTACAAATTTTCTTTTGGTC
>NW_010366593.1:9015-17548 GCF_000414095.1 Morus notabilis | reverse complement strand
CTGCTGAACACCCTTAGTACACATTTTCCTTTGGTCGTTATCTTTCAAACATTTTGATTCATATTCTTCTTTTTTATTTTATTCTCTCTCTTTTTTTTGGCGCTTTCCAATCCTATTTTGTGTGCAATACATATTTCTCAAAATGCCAATTCAGATAACATTTTAATTGTCACTGGTCAACTAAATAACATTTTATTATTCAGATAAAGACAAGCCAATTCGGTATACGCAAAATGCCTAGTGACAACATACTTTATTAAATTAAGCATTATTGTTAATAAATATCTTAACTTTTATTAAATTAGAAAAAAATGACCCTCTTTCAAAAATGATGGATTATTGATTTAGTTATTTGGTGCTCAATCATTAATTAATCGATATCGATTAATTTTTAATGTGATCACGAATCTTCTTTTGGTCAATTATTGATTGGCTTGATGATATAAATCGCTTGACCAGTTCATCAACCCTTTTTAATGGTTGCCGAAAAAAGAGTTATGATATTACAAAGAGATTGCTCAAACCGGCTGTCTCACCCAAAAAACGATAATTTATATATATATATATATATATATAACGATGCATGTCTTTTTTAAAATCTAGTTTAATTAAATGTCCATAATTTATTAAGTTTAGAAATAAATATTTAATGAATTTTATAAATTCTTGATTCATTTCTCAATAAACTATTAATTGATCTCTATAAATCATTAAGTAATTAATGATTAGTTTACTACCGTAATTTGTATAATGCAAATTATTATTCACATAATTAGTAATTCCTAAATTAAAAAACGATTTTTTTAATCTAACGAAACTAGAGAATGTACAACTAAAAGTATGTTCTAACGAAATCCTAGCTTTTTATATTCGAGTTTGAACGCGTGCTTAAATGCGACCAAGGATAGCTCATCAAACAACTTGATTAATTAGCAATTTATCAGTTTTCTTGGCAAAATGAGCTTCAACGATGATGGGAAAATTGTCATACTCGAAGATGTCTATGCAGGTTTATGTTTTAATCGTTTTTTCATTAACATAACCACTTTCTGCGACCAAAAGTTTTTTTTTGTCGCAGAAGGTTAGTTTTCTTGTAGTGACCGTCAGCCGCGGAGAGAGAGAGAGGAGATGACAAAATGAAAGGATGGAAAACAAAGGTAAAAGGTTCAACCAATCTTAAAACATTTACTTTTTAATTGTATTTTATAAGTTGGTGACGACGACTTCCCAATATTATAGCATATTGGTAAACTTTTATCAAATACCGCAATATATAGAATATTTTTTAGATGAAAAATACTGCAATATATATTATATTTGGAGAGTAAAATCAGCCAAATTGTCTTCTTTGGAACATTGGCATAGAATTTATATTATCATATATTATTGAACATGTTGATCTTACATACTACAAAACAGTTGTTCTGTAGTGACCCAGAAAATCCCAGAATTTAAATAATGTAAATTATGTATTTAAGTTAAGGATTTTCCTGGAAAAAAAAATTATATTATGTATATTTTGTGATTGAAGAATTTATGGAATTAACATTTGTATTCCTAAATTCTGTAACAGATTTCACGTTAAGTTCACGTTTTTCCGATCAAGTAAATTCGATCGATAAATTCTCACTGTACTTTAAAACGGAAGAATTTCCAGTACAGATACAGTATGAGAATCTTAATTTCAAGAATCTCTAAGCACAGTACGAACTAGCATCTAGTACACATACTGAAGAAAATAGGTGTCAGTATAATTTTTGACAGTTTTAATAAGTAACTTAAGGGAGTGGATAAAACTACAAGGGGTAGGTTAGTGTGTGTGATTTGATGATGTGTGATGAGAGAGATGAATAGGACTCATGACTAGTTTCTCCCCCTTTTCTCTTCACTTGGCCGGCCATACTTAGGGAATTATAGCCAAAAATTTTGGTTCAATGTTGAGTGTGCTAGAGGATTGATGTGATAGTAGTGGTTGAAAGGAAATCATGATATTTTCTTCCTTCCCTCTTTCTCTCACATTGGCCGGCCATCTTCAAGGGGTTTTAAGCAAAATTTTGTTTAGTTAAGTAGACTAAAGGATGTAATAATCTAGTGGTCTATAAATAGAACCAATGTGATCTAAGCCTAACTTTTGCTTTATCTTACTTCCTTCTCCATATCCAAAACCGGTTCCACAAAGCTTCACCCATCAAGTTTTCTAAACTTTTCCCTCACCAAATCCAAGCCATCCCTTACCTCACACACACTCAAAAGTTCCCATAAATCTCACCACAAATCCTAGTTTAAGTTGAAGGAGAAAATGAGGAGTCTAGACAAGCATTTCTCCAAGGGTAAAAACTCTAAAATTCTCTCTTTCATGTTTTAATAAAGTTGGAAATGTAGAAATATTCTTCTCAAATTTCCTTATCCTCTTCTAGTTTCAAGCCGTTAACGAATCTTAGAGGAGATCAAAGGCTTTCAAGAGAGAGAACTCTTTAAGGGTAAGATTCTTAAACTCTTCTCCATTATTTTTCTAGCCAACCTTCAGCACGAATTCATGATGTAATTTGTGGTTCATGAGCAGATAAGAGTAATAAGGGTGTGTGAGTTTTATGTTGGTTTTGTGAGTTTTGAGGTTAGTTCGATGTGGTATGTTTATGCTTGATCTAAGTTGCTTATTTTCGGATTAGAGGAAAAATTTTCCGGTGACTTTGAACGCGAAAATGAGGGCCCTAGAGTGAGATTTTTTGATGTTTCAAAGCTTGAACTTATAGCCCTGGATGTTTTGAACATTTTCGGTTACTATGACAAAACCTAATTTTAACTCTAAAACCAAGTTTGAAGCCATTTTGCAAAAACGGACAAGCAGTCCAACACAGTTCAGAAAAAAAAAAAAAAAAAAAAAACTGGCAGCCACTAGTTTAGCCAAACGGGACCCTTAGACGCTGAATCTCAATTTTTCATAAAAGTGAAAATTTAGATTTTGATGAGACGAAGAAATTTCATGAACAAAAGATTTTCAAAATCCGACGCTAAGAGGTACTAAAACATAGATTCATGAAACGGCACAGTTTTTGACTAAAACAGGTTCAAGAAAAACAGCAGCTACAGTTTTCAGCCAAACAAGGCCTTTAGAGGCCGAATTTCAACTTTTACCAACAACAATAATTTTAGATCTCGACGAGACGAGGAATTGTCACGAAGAACAAAATTTTGAAATCCGAATCTAAGATACAGTAAAATGTAGATTTCAGAAACTGCACAGTTTTTAACAAGACAAAACTAAAACAGTGTCGGTTTCAACAAAAAGTCATAAAAGAACCCGATATAGAATTTCAGTAAAATACAATGACATTAAACCTCATTTTAACGAAAGCATTTGTAAAGAAAGTTTTCACGAAAAAAATGCTATTTTTAAAGAACATAGTGGTTTATTAAGCGAATTATCCCAACGGGCACCTACGAGCCCAGTACGATAGGTCCGTAGAATTTTGAAGATTTAATGTGGGTCCAATGCCCACATTAGTTTAAGAGACTCCATTGGAGTATAAATTTCAGCAGCGTAAAAGTTAGAATGCCATGTATAAGTCCTAGGCCGAATGGGACCTTAATATCATACCAAGGGAAATTAAGAAAAATAAGATTTTGAGGATTTAATAAATTAATCTTTATTATCCTTTAGTAAAGGAAAGGAATATATGCCTTATGGAAAGGGTTAGATTTTCCTTCATAAGTTGCTAAAATAGAATAGCAAATAACAGTTAATCTCACACTCTTAATGGGTGTTCATTTTTAGAAGAAAGCAAAAGACTAGGCTGATAGGCGAAAAGGGGATTCCAGCTTTGAAAAATCAAGTAAGTAGGAATCTCGCCTACAGTATAAATAGATTTTAAAGTAAACATTACACATGAACTATATATGTTTGAGTACATCTAATGTTATGAATGCTATGCTATGTTATACTACATACACTTAAGCAGTACACCCGAATTATATGTGTTCGAGTACTTGATATAGTATACTATGCTAGGTCATATTTCATACACCTTAATAAGTCAAGAGGAACTTATAAGAGTAATCTTAGTTGAGTGCCGTACCAGCCTCCACAAGGGAGGTAACTCAAGCTCCACAAGGGAGAAAAGAAAAAAAAATAATATTGTCCTCCGACTTAAGGGAGGCATTCAAGTTATAATCACGGTGTCATGGGGGACCTTGCAAACCCTCACGTCCCGGTGATTGCGCGCAAGTGGTACGAGCACTCGGGCCCAAAAGATAAGAAAGATAAGATAAGATAAGATAATAAGATTCTAACAAGATATCATAATCAAGCATAATTGGCTCATGCATATTTATTCATGTGAACTTACAGTTATTTTGCGAGAGGTAGTTCCTACTTGCTGAGCGAAAGCTCATTATAGAATGTTTATACTGTAGGTAAGCAACCGGCATATAATGCCTGATGGACTGATGGCGAGTGGACAAACGATGTGGGGATCGGGAAATGGATACCGCTCGCAGTATTTTCGCAATCAGCTTATGTTATAAATAGTTTGCTAATTATGACTCTGAAACTATATGTTCAGTGGTTTTAAGGATTATGGCTATTAGTAAGTAAGATTTAAGGAGTACATATATATATAGTTATATTTATATGCTTCAAAGAACAGATATGTTAATGTTGTATATTTTGTTAAGAAAGCAATTCGTATCTTATACTTATTATAAGATTTATAAAAAAAATAAATGTTCTGAAAATTTTTAAAAAATTTCAGTAAGTACAAATTAAAAAGTTAGCTACAGTGGCAGCCTCAAATAAGTGTCGCCACAGTTGGTATCAGTGCCGGTATCCTGCCATCCTACTCCATACCGTCACGTGCCTACTCCGCCCCAGTCCAAGTAAGTAGAAATTCATGTAAATAATATATTATGAGTAAATATTAATGTTAATACTATTGCGTTACGATAGAGTATGGTTGCACCGATAATGTTGGGAATAGTGTCCTAGAAGCATGAGATATAATAGGATATTTATTATATAATTAATAAAAGAGTTTATTCATCATTTTATGTGCATATATTTATGAATATTTTATGAATATCAAATGAAAATTTCGTGATTATTTATGTAACCTTAAACATAGTATATAAGTGTTATATACGAGAGGATAGTGTTTAAGGATAATAATCAAAAAACATTGTTCATGATGAATTTAATTAAAGTTCAAAATCTTTAATTAAAACATTATTAATACATGTCATTCCCATTTAGAATAGAACGGTGCTATCTGTGCTGTTAATATAGTGATATATTGAGTGAGTGTATTACGCATAATAAGATTATGTGGAATAGGGACACAGACACAATATGAATTTCTAATAATTTCCGTTAAGCATAGAAATTTTAATTGAGTCTACCGATGGTCATATATAAAATGATCTTAATCATGAGTTCTTAACAAACTCCTATTTATGGATTTATGTCTTTTAATTTACTCAGTACGGATTCCGAGACCCTGAATCCTATACCTTGTATTTTAGAGACATGATGAAATAGGTAGCTGGGAATGTTATTATACGAGATGGAATCCATTCCTTCTTGATAAAGAAGTAGATAAATAATTCTCTTGAGTGTTGATTCGGTACTTGGATTAGTAAGAGCGCTCTGGTTCATGAATGTGTTTTATGAATCACTATCCATTAGAGAATCAATGGTACTCAAGGATGAAGATATAATTAGAGAGGTTAACGGATTCTACCTGACTCTAATTATGAATTATTTATGGAGGATTGATCTATATGCAATGACTATATCAAATGGACACTTCACAGTTTAGAAGTAATTAATGTCTATAATTTCGAGAGTTCAATTCCAAGTTTATAGTGGAGTAACTATTGGAATTAATAGAATTAATTAATTAATTAAAGTGTTTAATTAATTATTAATTTTATTAGAGCTCGGGATTATGGGTCTATTAGTCCCCGCATCGTCCTTGTAATTCTACCAGACATAAAGGGTAAAATGAGAATTTTAGAATTACAGAATTCTAAGATTAAATACTCGAAAAATAATTAATTGAGAATTAATTATTATTTAAATAATATGATTATTTAAATTTGAATTTGAATTGTGAACATAATTTAAATTTAACCTTTTGAACTTATTTGATAAGTTGTTCAATTTAGAATTTAAATTAATTTAAGTTTAACTTAAATTCGAATTTGAATTTGAATTAAAATTGGACTACAGGATAAAGGATGATTTCTCTTCCTTCCCTATCTGGATTTGGCACCACACATAAGGGAGAAAAACCCTAGGGTGGCCGGCCACATTAGAGATAAGGTGTAGGAGATTTTTTGTTCCAAATTCAAATAGGAGATAGAGATTTGATTCCTTTTTGAAGTTTGACTTCTACTCTTTAAATACGAGAATGATAGAAAATTGTGAATACAATTTTTTAAAAAATTTTTTCATCCATAACTTTCATTGGTGGCCAAAATTCTCAAAGGAAAAAAGAGAGGAAAATTTTTCTCCCAAAAATTCCACATCGTGCATGCGTTGGTGTTTGTGGAAATTCGAGTGTTTTTGGAAACCTGTTTTGTCCCACGTGTGCCCACACACACGTCTACGTGGAATCAAGGAATTGACGTGGAAGACTTTGGTTTTCTAAACACAAAGCTTGGAGCAAGGATTGTTCGAGGTCAAAGAACTCAAGTTATCATCCGAGTCGGCTTCCAGGTATTTTTCCTGATTGAGTTCTTGATATATAAATTAATGTGATTAATTTATTTGTGCATAAATTAATATAATTTATAGAGTATCTCAAAAGTTTTATGAAATTTTTTTTATACACGATCCGCCTCCCCCTACGCTTCTGCATCCGAATTCGATTCGGTTACCAACAGATAGACCCCAGGCAAATCGAGGAGGATCATAGGGCTATAACCGCGTTTGTGAACATGCGTATTCACACATTCTCCGGTCGTGGTCAGCCGTAGCTATTAATGGAGTGGATCAACGTTATAGAGATATCCTTTGACGTTCCTGAGCGGTTGAGGGTCCGATTGGCCACCTCAAAGTTAGAAGGACACGCTCTCGCCTGGTGGCTCAGGAAGGGAGCTGAACACCAACCACCTAGTTGGGGAGACTTCGAGCAGGAGATCAGAGCCGAGTATGAGCCAGTATTATATGGTTTCAACGGTCAAAATTTCAGCCTATGGAATAAGCCTAACGATCGTAGGAAAAGATTTTAGCATACGGGATAACGTACCTATGATCCAAAGACAACGACATACAAACTGCACCATACCCTCTAATAAACAATCAAACGAAGACGACGAGAATAATAATAATAAAAGAAACTGTAATAACCGGGAAAAATTTAGGTCTAATCTGGATAGTCTAGTATTTGACAGAAATTCTTTCCGGAATAGTAAGTAGTAGAATTTTAATGTAATCAATAAAATGTTATGTAAAAACTTTATGTATGGGGTAAAATTTCCCAAAATATGTAAAGTTATAACATGAATGTTTTACAAAGAAAATTTGTAAATATCATTTATGAATAGTGAAATATCAGTTAAAAGTTAGAAATTTTAGCGGGTATATTTTAGTTATGAAAAACTAAAATGTTTGGATTGTGACCAAATGATTAGCTAGAAAAAGAGTAGAAAAATTAGAAGTAAGGAAAATAGCAAAAGTTCCTGAAACAGAATTTTTTCGAGTCAGGTAAGGCGGGAAACTGCCAAAAAAAAAAGGCGAGGGTACGCGTTTTGGGCAATTCTGAATCAATTAAGATGATAATTTCAGAAAAGGGAATTGACTAATGAGATACCCAAGAGAAATGGGTTGAATATGAGAAATTTGACTCAGGGTGCTCGGCAGTCCAGAAAAGCAGTATAGAACTTGGACCGGATGTGAACTTATCGGGACCGGAAAGAAATTCGTTTTGAAAAACGGAAAGTTAGGTCTCGACAAGAACAATGTGGGGAACATAGAACCACTTAAATTAAGGGTTAAACTTAAGTAGAACTAGTAAAATTAAATTATGGAAATTAAATTAATTTCTTTAATTTAATTTAGAAAGTAATATTAGATATTATTAGAAATAATATTATAATATTCATTAATGTCTTTGAAAGAGTCCCACGGAGACATTAGAAGCTACTTTTGTCTTCTTTGCCTAAGTGTGGCTGACCAAAAGTCTTAAAAGAGTCCTACGTGAGGTGAATATGAGTTTGTAAAAAAAAAAAGAAAGTGAAATGTATTACGGAAGGAAAACTTGGGGTACATATTAAAGGAATTAAGCATGAGGTGGCTACGTAACTTTTAGATGTAAACATATAGTGCCAAGACATGCTTAATAGGTATGGTGAGTCAATTACTAGCCTTGATGAGTCACGTGCCTTCTTGGCAATAAGAAACTAAAATAATGAAAACTTTCTCAAACTTATGCACATGTAAGAGAGATACTATGTGGGCATTGAATAGTATGTCCTACAGCAAGAAAAGAAAAACGTGAGAGAGTGAATAAAAAGAAAACATATTAGAGAGAGA
>NW_010366593.1:7901-8315 GCF_000414095.1 Morus notabilis | reverse complement strand
GTTGAAGTTGGAAAGCGTCAAGGGAGACAAAGGACGCGTTGTTAGCAAAACTTTTGTAAGTACAATAGTTTTTCTATGGCTATATCACGAACAAGCTTACTTTTCTATGTTGCACAAAAATTGTGCATATAGTAGAATTTTGAATGTTATACAATGTGAATGCTAGATACTATGTTAGGTAAGTATCTACAAGACTTATGTAATCGTAGAACTTTATTATGCAAAAAGTATGTATCGATGTTAAGTCGAGATCAAATTAAGAGAAATGAAAGGTTCAACTTTAACGAAAAGATAATATCATGATAAAATGCTCAATAATGCACAAATTCATAAGATTTAACTAAAGTTACCGTTTCAATGAGAAAATTGATAAACGGTAAGAGACTAAACGTCCTATTTGTACCAGCCTTCGAA
>NW_010366593.1:0-7789 GCF_000414095.1 Morus notabilis | reverse complement strand
GTACGGTATCTGTAAAGAAGAATGAAAAGAATGAGAAACACGAAATGAAAGTCGTTCAGAACGTGAAAATACGATGTGAACGACTAAAATGAGACGAAAGCAGAACAAAGAATGTAATGAAAGAAGAAGAACATAAGCCATACATGTTTTAGTAGTACAGAATGTATTATGATATATGACATGAATGCATATATGGGTATGCATAATTATTGCATCTGTTATGACCTATTGATACTTGCTGAGCGAAAGCTCATTAAGTTTGTTCGTGTTGTAGGAAGCTCGGGTTAGGCATCGGCTCCCTAAAACTTGTTGTTGGGCATGCAGAGAGGATGCAGCAGTGGAGTGTGGGCAAGTGGGTTGTGGATGCATCACGTGTTTTGGAAACGCTGCTGAACATTATGTGTAAAATAAAATAGTGTTTTATGTATTTTGATTACTAATGTAACAAAATGCCGTCAGAATGCTACAGCATTTTAGGTATGACTAATATAACAGAATGTTGTCAGAATGCTACAACATTTTGACAATGACTAATGTATAGAATGCTATTAGAATGCTACAGCATTTTACAAATACTTGAAAACAGAAGGCTAGCTAAATGCTACAGCATTTAGACGTACATGGAAAAAAAAAGTTGGCCTGAATTTTAAGAGGTTATAATTAGTAAGTGTTAGAGGTTAAGTAATGTTAAGTATGAGTATAGGATGATGACGGAAAGTTAGGGTCGTCACAGAAACATAATAAAAAGTAAGCAAACGGCATCACCTTCAGTTTTCTCGATATCTTCACAAGGCACAAAAAATATATATTTACCAAAATCTCACGCTATACTTGTTGTGGTGTAGAGTTGTCAAACGTGCCATGTCAGGTCGGCACGGCATGTCCGACCCCAGGTTTGTGGCGGGCCTAGGCTGTGCCTGGCACGGCCTTGCATAGTTCAGGACCATCCCAGGGTCGAGCTTGAGGAGAAACGTTCAAGCCTGCGGCCCTAGTCCATAAGGGTCAAGGTCGGGCCTGGGCCCAGGTCCTTCACGGGCCGGCCCTGACCCGTGTAATTTTTTTTTGTAAATTTAATAAAAAAAAAAGAAAATATATCATATGCCCCCAAAAGATGTTATTTTATTGAATTGAGATAATACGAATAAGTATACAAAAATGACTGCCTCGTTAAGAACCTTGCTAAGTAAAACCCATAAGGAGATCGGGACAAAACCTTAGCGTAGGAAAAAAGAGTGCAGTATTCTAGGATAAGTAAATTACAAAACCTAAGTGCTTCCAGAAGATTCTGTTATTTCTAAGTTAGAAAAATAGTTTTGCATTGAATCATCCATGTATTGTTGTTTTCGTCTTCTGGCATCTTCCCAGTCTTTAACGCACATTAGCCCCTCCAAGATATCTGGATGCATTATGATTCTCTTCTCATCAAGAATTCGGTTGCTTGCACTAAATGCTTGCTCTGATGCTACCACTGACACTGAAGTTATCAAAATGTCACGAGCTATTATGGACAGTGTTAAAAAACGATCGGTCTTGCTCTTCCACCACTATAAGATGTCCAGTTTGTCATCATCAATTAAAAAATTTTCTTCAAAATAATTTACTAGTTCGTTAGACGCTTGTGTTGATGACAATCCTGCCATTTTCTCTTTCTTCTTCAAGAAACTCTATGATGAGCCTTTAGGCCCCGAACTGCTACTTGACATCAACGTTCCCTATTCTTTTTTACCTATGTTGTATTTTGCTTTATACAAACCAAATAACTTTTCTAACATTTTCCTAGCGTTAGTAATAGTTAGTTGCATATCAATACCTAAATTTTCTGCTGTAGCAGTCATCAAAGATTCAGTCCCATCTACTCCGCACCTAGGATCTAAAATGGTTGCTATAACATAGGAAAACCTGACTAATAACTTTTAAATTTAGTTTCCATTAGCTTACCTATGTTTCCAAAAAGTTTAATATCCCTATAATAAGAAAATATTTCTGAAATATTAAATAGTTGATGTAAAGCTAAATGTGTAATATGATAATAAACTCCGGAAAGTAATTCAGTAGCATTGTAGAAAACTTCTAGAAATTTAAAAAAATACTCACCAATCTGCTAATCTGTATCGAAAATTTAAATTTGATCATTCTTACTGTTTACATACGTTGTGATGAGCTGTGAATACGGGAGTGCAGCCTTCAACATTAAATAGGTGGAATTCTACCTATGTCTTACGTCAGTTGGGAACTTTCTTAGGCACATCTGAGTGTTCCTGCAATATTATTTGAATTCTTAGAGCCGAGCTCTAGAACTAGATATGAAGGATAAAGATTCTCTAACATTTGTTAGATTAGCTTAAATATGTTCAATTCATGCCTGAACTACTAAATTGATTATGTGAAACGCACACCGCTGATGAAAAATTTCTCCCTCAAACGCTGGTTTCAAACTATGTTTAAACATTCTAATTGTTGTCATGTTAGCTTATGCATTATCAAAAGTAATAGTTAAAACTTTATCTTCTATCCCATAAAATCCAAAAATTTCCATTATTGTACCAAAAATAGCTGATGCGATATGAGGATATAACCATAAACGAAAGCATATTATTCACTTCTATAAAACCCATTCATTATCAAGATAATGCACTGTGACGCATAAATATCAAGTTTCATTGCACCCCTCTCATAGATCAAAAGTACAAGATACAGTAGCATTAAAAGTTCTAAAATGATTGTCACATTACATAAAACACTTGCATGCAATCAGAACGAGTTATGTTTCTACTTAATCGTTTAAATTACGGGCAGAAGACCGTCTGTATGAAGTCTTTGAACGATGCATCATCTGCAAAAGAAAGAGGTAATTCGGCACTAGCTAAAAATTTAGCTAGTGCCTCATGAGCACATTGTGCATCGTATGTAAAATTTTACAACCCTTGTGATGTGAGTGATACTGTTTGTTGGCGGGAGTCCACACTCCCACCTTGGTGCAACGGTAGATATGCTTTCTAATGTCTATCTAGATGACTAGTAGCCCTACCTTTTTTATTAGAAAAGTATTTTTTACAATACTTACTGTAAAACCCAAAATTTATTTGGGGTCAATTTGTAATTTTTAAAGACTTAAGTGTGAAAATTTTAGAAATTTGGGCCAGAATTCGAATTTAAGAGAAATATGGGGGTCAAAAATGAAAATTTTGACAATCAGCAAGACCAACCTGTCATTTAGTGCCACTTGGGCGTGTTCCTCATCCTCACCAATCAGAAAACGCTCATTTTCCCTATCTTCATTTTCTCTCATTTTCTCTCCTTTTCTCCACGCACGGCCGACCCACCTCCGGTGAGATTCCGGCGTCCATTTTCGATACCTCCTAGCTCGTTGGAAAGATCGCGTCGAGCTGAGTCCGGATTGGTGTCTTCCAGCCGCCAACTCCGCCGGACGACGCCACACTCGGCGGCCAAAGGTACAAAATACACCCAAACTTCCGATCGTGATATATGCGCCGTCCGGTGTCCGATTGAGGTGATTCCAGTCCCAATAGACTCAGAGCAAAGAGATGAAGAAAACCGTACCAGTAGCACAGCTTGATTCTGATCGGAGTGCCACCGTCCGTGGTGGTCAGATTTCTCACCACCGTCGCCCTCGTACCTCCCTCCTCCGGCTGCCGTGAACGACACCGCCCAGCTCATTAGCTTCAGAGGGAGCCGATGAGTCGTTCTGGGCCACCAGCCGTGGTCACCGCCGTTGGTTTGCCGGAAAATGAGCTGCCGCCACCGTGAGAAAAATGGGAGGATGGTTCCGGTGATCTAGTCGTTGGATCCTTGTGATCTTGGTGTCAAAATACTCAGAATCTCATGGATAATGAAAGCCTCAATCAATTTTGAAGATCTGTGGCTGAAAAACAAAGATTCAAGACTCAAAATTCGGCCGGAATTGAGGATCTTGATCCGTGTTGTTAGAGGCCGAATTTGGTAAAATTGACATCGCCATTGGATTCAGAACTATTGATTTAGGGGGGGTAGGACCCAAGTCCGCCGCGGGATTCTTCACCGGGAAGCTCCGCCGTCGTACCGCCGCCGCCGGTGGCCAGATTCCGGTGAAGCTTCGTTTCTTAGCTTCTTGACTTCCGATTGACGATCCGTTTTGAGGTAGGGGTCCTATTACTTAACTTTTGTGGAATTTAATTTAATTTAATTTATTTTGTTAAATTTGAGAAGATTGAAATTGTATATCAAACTTATTTATTACTGTTATACGATATGACTTGAAACAGAACCATTAGGGGGCCTGTCCTGTAATGTACAGCATGGCCAAGAGATTTTGACATAATTTTGGAATCTGACACAAAAGCATGGTTAGGAGAATGTAAACCGGACACGATAGTGAGATAGTGTGCTAACAGTAGGTGTGGCCGTTCACCATCCCTGGGTGTGAACCCGAAAAGGTAAAAGAGGGGAGGGGTGATGACGCTCTCCGGGGTTGAGAATCCCCAAGGTTACTGTACAGTGGTTGCGTCTTGGTGAGGGCTCAGAACGACAGTTCACCCTTGCCCGTGGTTCGAGAACTGATCCGGTAGGGATGCCGAGATAGAGCTCCTTGCTATAAGTGCCTCTGAATCACCGCGCCCTTCGGGGGTTTTTCATCACGAGCGGACGGATTGGGTTATCTCACTGATACTGATCATCTGACTCATTATACATAAAACATAAAAACTACTAACCATGCAAGTTTAGTTGGAAAACTAAATAAAACTAAAGGTGAGTAATATTCCTCCTACTGAGCATTTCATGCTCACCCCTTTTCTCTTCCCATCCCCAGGTGGTGTGCAGTGTAATCTTTCAGACGAGGAGTAGACGTCTCACAGTGTGCATGTGTTGGAGACCTATCCCTTCTTTTGGTCTTCTTCTTTTATGTAAGATTCTGACTGGGTTGTTTTCAACATGGATGTGACTGATGATGGTTGTATTATTTTAGTATTTTACTTAGTGCTACATTGTACTGTGAATTTCTGGTTTAATTTTCTTTGTCGAGTTGTGTTTTTAATCATGAGTTTTTCGTTAAAAGTCTCATGGGCACTTGTCGTTTATATTTCAGGAGTTATATTTTATTTTTATTTTTGTGAAATACTGCCATGCAAGAGAAGTTTACGGTCTTTTTCCCTTACTACATTCTCCAACTTCCTCGGTGTGCACTGAAGTATTATCATCCGAAGCATTTTCTGCTTCCGTAGGGGGGGAGGCATCATTTTATCCTCGAAAAATGGCTCATCACCAAGCTCGGGAAGAGCAGTGAAATCGGGAAAGTATGATGCGACCATTTTTAGGAAATTAATTGAACTTAAACTTTGTAATTGAAAGAGCAAGAAAATGAGTGATCACGAGAAAAAAGATTAGAATCAAAATCAAAGAGACAAGAAGAGAGATAGAATGCGAGTGACATGAGAAGTTGAGAGTGAATTATTGTGTGAGATTTAGGGTGGGATTAACGGGTATTTATAGAGAATTTTGGGGGTTTTTTCAGATTGTGACCGTTAGGCCTTTTGCGGGCCCAACGGTCGGCCCGTGATGGGCCTAACGGGAGGCCCGTCATGTGCCAATCGTTGGGCCTGTGAAGGGCCAAACGGTCACAATCTGAACGGGCTAGAGGGCTTTTCAGTGGCCTGTTTCATGGGCTTGGGCTGGGCCAAACAAGGGCCGAATTCGGGCTTCGGCCAAACTGAGCTTGGGCCGGGCCGCAGGCCTTCACAGGTCATATACGAGAGAATTATCTAAATACAACTTTCAAATCCGTTCAAAGTTTAAAATATCCTTGAATTCCTCATAGCGTCATATACTGAGGAATTCTCCAAAAGTAAAATTGAAATTCGAGAACTATAATTGGCTTTATTTCCTATTGGATACGTAGGCAACTTAAAATTTAGGTGCAATTTTAAGATCAAATTAAATCCTAAAAATCCTCATAGAAGCAAAATCAAATTTTAAAGTGCTTTAATTCCTCATAAGATCATACACCGGGAAATTATCTAAACTCTTCAATTCTAAATTTTGAACTACAAGTGGCTTGATCCTTCAATGGGGTATGTAGGCAACTCGACCAAATTCATTGTGCTCAATCCTAATTTTAAATCCACCCAAATTTTCTAAATTCACAAAAAATAGAATTTGAGATTTTAATTGGAATCAAAAGGCGTTCTCTTATACCCATAGATTGTAATTAAGAGGTTATTTTTATAATTTTAAATGTGTCGAGCTTAAAATAATAAATTCCTATGCTTATTCAATCTTAGTACAGGTGAAATAGTACATGTGAAATTACGTTGTGTGTAAAATATTCTTAAATATTTTTTATCAACAACATGATACTTATTTTCGTTAGAAAAAAAAAAGAAAAAAAAAAAAAGAGATTGTATTGTCCAGCAAGAAGAAACAGCTGAGTCTAATTCGACCAACTCGATTTCATTGTTGACATCAACAGAGGTGGTAGCCTGAGGATGAGACTCCGTCGACGCTGCCAATCTCAAATCAGTGAGATAATACAAGATCAAGCAAAATATAAAATTACCTGCACTCTGCCCTGTCATTACCCAACAATACTTATCGAAACGGCTATCGTTTAGGTGGTCTTCGAACCAGCTAGTATCGTCTCCCCAAGCACTGATGTGACGAGCTAAATAAACCGACAAGATACTGCCAATGGTTCCAAATCCGTAAGCAAAACCACCCATAAACTGGTTGCAAGAGTTAGGGGCCGGATCACTGAAGAATAGATCAATGCTTTCCTCTACAATTCCATCAAGCCCCCCAAGGAGTAGGTATTGTGGAACCAACGAAAACATAGTCAACGGAACTGTGTTATAGGTGACGTATAACATATGTTTCTCGACTTCATCTAGTCTACGAGCCTCCATTGTAGCGGCAGGAATACATCATAGTGCAGCAAAAATTGTTGATATTAAAATCCCATGAAAGCCTGCAGACTTTGATCTCGCGTTGCCATAAAATTTATCTGCTATTTTCGAATAAGATTTGGCGATAACCGCTTTTGCAAGTAGACAAAACAGTTGAAGGATTTGGAGAGGAACGTCCCAGTTGCCAATCATGGGATTCATTGTTTCTGCTTGTTGAATGAAGTAAGTGTCTCCAAGAGAAGATATGATTCCAAGCACGAAGAAGGCTATGCAAAAGGGAATTCCGCATATGGCTTTTTTGGCTTCTTCCACTTCTTCAACCGTACAATGCTTCCACCTATTTATTTCTAACTCCGGATTATGATTTGATAAATTATAATTTGTAGCTCTATGTAGGCACCTGCATTCATTAGTACAGTTGATTAATTAAGCGGTTAAATTTACGATTAATTATCAATAAAATTGTGCTGGTGCTTGAACAAATTGTGAACAAAATTTTTGTAATAATCTTCACGTATGGTTGTGATTGAGAGAGAAATAGAGCACAAGTTACCTGAGGTGAGAACTACGAACAATTGATCTATCATCTTCTCTCGCATTCGGCTCAGCAGAGTTTGTTAAGTTTTTATCGAATGTTCCTAAAAAAGAAGCAACAAGGACCCTCAACACAGTAATTACGGGTCTTTCTTTGGGTCTTTCTGTGGAAGCATGCGATGACCTAAAGCGGCCTCTCCAGAAGATAATTGTTGCTACCAGCATACATATTGCCGGTATTCCAAATCGAAGCGGCCATGAATTTATGTAAGGAATTGCGAGAGCTCCAACCAAATGAATAATGATCGTCAAGACAACTTTTAAGGTCTTCGACAATCTCGATAATTGTTTTCCCTCTT
>NW_010366592.1:444-1695 GCF_000414095.1 Morus notabilis | reverse complement strand
GGCGGTTGTAGAGGGGGAAGAGAGCTTCGATCTGACGGCTGATGGGCCCTGTTACGACACCAAAATTTTTTGCCCTTCCCGGGGCAGTTGTAGAGTGCGAAGGGAGCTTCAATCTAACAGCTGATGGGCCTCGTTTCAACACCAAACGTTGTCGCCATTCTAGTGGCGGTGGTAGGGCGCGAAGAGAGCTTCGATCTGACGGCTGATGGGCCCTGTTACGACCCCAAAATTTTTTGCCCTTCCCGGGGCAGTTGTAGAGTGCGAAGGGAGCTTCAATCTAACAGCTGATGGGCCTCGTTTCAACGCCAAACGTGGTCGCCATTCTAGTGGCGGTGGTAGGGCGCGAAGAGAGCTTCGATCTGACGGCTGATGGGCCCTGTTACGACCCCAAAATTTTTTGCCCTTCCCGGGGCAGTTGTAGAGTGCGAAGGGAGCTTCAATCTAACAGCTGATGGGCCTCGTTTCAACGCCAAACGTGGTCGCCATTCTAGTGGCGGTGGTAGGGCGCGAAGAGAGCTTCGATCTGACGGCTGATGGGCCCTGTTACGACCCCAAAATTTTTTGCCCTTCCCGGGGCAGTTGTAGAGTGCGAAGGGAGCTTCAATCTAACAGCTGATGGGCCTCGTTTCAACGCCAAACGTGGTCGCCATTCTAGTGGCGGTGGTAGGGCGCGAAGAGAGCTTCGATCAAACCGCTGATGGGCACCATTTCAACCCCAAAAGCTGTTGCCGTTCCCGTGGCGGTTGTAGGGCACGGATAGAGCTTCGATCTAACGCCCGATGGGCCCCGTTAGGACACCAAAAGTTTTCGCCGAAAACGTGGCAGCTGTAGATCGCGAAGAGAGGTTCGATCTAACGGCTGAAGGGCCCCGTTACGACACCAAAAGTTGTCACCCTGCGGTTGTAGAGTGCGAAGAGAGCCTCGATCTGACGGATTATGGGCCCCGTTACGACACCAAAACTTTTCGCCGTTCCCGTGGCAGTCGTAGATCATGAAGAGAGCATCGATCTAATGGCTGATGGGCCCCATTACGACACCAAATGTTGTCGTCATTCCCGTGCCATTCGTAGATCGCGAAGAGAGCTTCTTTAATCTAACGGTTGATGGGCCCCGTTACGACACCAAAATGTTTTACCCTTCCGGGGCAGTTGTAAAGTGCGAAGAGAGCTTCAATCTAACTGCTGATGGGCCTCGTTTCAACACCAAACGTTGTCGCCATTCGAGTGGCGGTGGTAGGGCGCGAAGAGAGCT
>NW_010366592.1:0-270 GCF_000414095.1 Morus notabilis | reverse complement strand
CGTTTCAACACCAAACGTTGTCGCCATTCCAGTGGCGGTGGTAGGGCGCGAAGAGAGCTTCGATATAACGTCTGATGGGCCGGCACCATTACGACACCAAAGGTTGTCCCTGTTCCCGTGGCAGTTGTAGAGCACGAAGAGAATTTCGATATGACGGATGATGGGACCCGTTACGACCCCAAAAGATGTCGCCGTTCCCGTGGAGGTTGTCGAGCGCAAAGAGAGATTAGATCTATCGGTTAATGGGCGCCGTTACACAATAAAAGTTTT
>NW_010366591.1:0-598 GCF_000414095.1 Morus notabilis | reverse complement strand
TCTCGTGTTGAGTGAAAGCCCATCCACCTTCGCCAATCATTTTTTTTTTTAATTGAGTTTTTGATAAGTACAAAAAGCAAAATACTTAAGGTGCGTTTGGTAGATAAATCTAGAATCATGATTCTGGATCTTAATTTAATATCAGTATTTGTTTACAGTGATTCTGAATTATAATTCATAATTAGTGTTTGGTTTAAATGATTCTGAATTATGTTTCAGAATCTGATGTGATGTTTTAAATTAGCTCAAATTATAATTCTAAAACCACCCCCTTCTTGATTCAAGGTGATTCAGACCTCTCATTCTGAATCATAGTTTTAGAATCATCCTGATTTGAATCCTCATACCAAACGAACCCTAAATGACGAGACACATGTTGAGGAAATTTGCAGCTCCAATCGCTTACCTTTATAAGTATTGCACTTAGGTCCCCACTTATTAAATGTGTATTGTGGATCTCTAAAATGACGTTTGGTTTATGTATTCAGAATCATGATTCAGAACTATTTTCGTTTTACGTGTATTTTTTGTGAGAGCAAATACTGTAGAGAATCATAAATCATGATTTAGAATCAGGGATGAATATAAAAAAAAAAAA
>NW_010366590.1:0-5419 GCF_000414095.1 Morus notabilis | reverse complement strand
TTCTGCTACAGTGAAAAGCTCTCAAAAAATATCACATCTCAACTCAAATTAAAAACTCAAATCCGCGAAATGAACGATGCGATCTATCGATAATAATGACAATAAGTGATCCCATCCCACTTTCAAATCACAAAAAAAAAAAAAAAAAAAAAAAAGTGCATTATTTGTGTATACGTGTGTATGACTGTGTGGGCTTGAATGAGGTAAAAATCAGCCAAATCAACTTTCCATTCGTAATTTGTTGTCCACCAATTCATTATCTCCATTAATGAGAGGTTTTTGGAAAACCAGCGACCTGGTTTGCAATTTGCCCGCAAGTAGAGCATGTTTGGTAGAGAGATTCGTTTACTGATTTAAATTATGATTCGTGATTCGTTACAGTATTTTTTCTCATAAAAAATTTACATAAATTAAAAATAATTTAAATCACATAATTTAAATCCTTCAACCAAACATTCTCTAAATATCGGTACTTGCACCACCGCATGAAAATAAGGTTGATTGCCTTTTACTTCTAAACTCATTCATCTTTTTTTGAAAAGAAATTGTTTGGCTTTCTCTTTATCTGAACTCACATACAAAAGGTCCTAATCGTTTCTGTCAATCAGAATTAACAGTGATAAGTTGATGCATCACTTTTACCCAAAAAAAACAACAAAATAGATTTCGAGTCAATCGTCATTCGAGAATTGTGAGGTCATTCTGTTTGGTACTTAGATTCGTTCTCTGATTCGAATCATGATTCGTTGTTCGCTACAGTATTTTCTCTCACAAAAAATACACGTAAATCGAAAATAGTTCTAATCACATGATTTGAATCCATGAACCAAACGGACCCGTATCATTCTAGTATTTTGAACACTTAGTTCCGTTCACTTCACCGATTTGAGTTTTATTATAATAAAAAATTCTCAGAAACAGTCACATCTAACTTTTTTACTACAGTAAAAAGCTCTCACATAAAATCACATCTCAACTCGAATTACAAACTCGAATCAGCGAAGTGAACGGGCCCTTAGTGGACGTTTGGTTTATAGATTCAGACTCATGATTCAGAACCATTATCATTTTATGTGTTTTTAATGAGAAAAAAACACTGTAAAAAATTATAAATCATAATTCAAAATTATAGACGAATATAGAAAACAAACATCTTATATACATAAGCCCTCGACATCTTCTTCTTTCCTTGGTAAAGTTTTTTTTTTAAAATAAACAAAAAATAATTTTAAGTGGAGATACAAGTTTTTTTTTTTTAAATACAGTTGCATTAATTAATTGCAAAAAAAAAAAAACAAAAAAAAACAAAACAAAACAGACAAATGACGAGAAGAAATTTAAAACTGATAAGACTACTCATAAAACCTAACTAAATACAAAATATCTATACAAACTTAAAAGAGTGACGTGTTATCCTCTTAGAAGCCACATGCTAGCCTCTTTTTTCTTTCTTTTTTTTTAATTTTTTTAACTTTTTCTCTTTGTTTTCCTTTTTCATTTTTTTTACTTCTTTCGACAATAGTGAAGTCATTACATTCTAGTATTTCGAACACATATTATACACAAGCCCTCAACATCTTCTTCTTTCCTTCGTAAAGTTTTTTTAAAAATAAACAAAAAATAATTTTAAGTGGAGATACAAGTTTTTTTTTTTTAATGCAGTTGCATTAATTAATTGCAAAAAAAAAAAAAAGACAAATGACGAGAAGGAATTTAAAACTGATAACACCACTAATAAAACCTAACTAAATACAAAATATCTATACATACTTAAAAAAGTCAAGGATTTAACTTCTAAAGAAGCCACGTGTTAGCCTTTATAGAAACCACATGTTAGCCTCTTTTTAACTTTTTGTTTTTTCATTTTTTTTACTTCTTTTCAAGAAAAAAAGAGTGTAAGAAAAAAATGGCAAAAGAGAGAGCAAAAAGAAAGCATATTTTAAGTGAGATATTGCTGTAATGTTGCATTTTCAAAGAGATTTACAATACAAGTCCTTACCATGCAAATACAAAATGGATAAATATTCTATCTGGAGAGGTTAATCGTGTCGTGCCGTGTCAGTCCCGCTCATAATTAGTGAGGCCCTGATGTGCATTATGTTATTTTCGGCTTGGCACACTAAAACTTCGTGTTGTGCTCATGTCAATTTAAGATTTAAAATTATAGGCTCGACCCCGCCTATTGGCCTAGACACATCTCGTGTTCTTGTCATGCCATGCTCGCATTTTTATCGAGCCGGGTACAATAAATCCTTACAGGGGCTCATTGTACCATTGAATCCTTTTGAATTTATGGTAAAGTTATAATTTTTTGTACTTTTCAAATAACAGTAATTGAATAAATATAATTTCATATTTTATTGTGAAGCAAAAAAAAAAAAAAAAAAACACTTAGTGCCATTTTCGGTACTAATTTAAACATATACTTTTTCATTTTATTTAAATTAATTCGGAGAGAACTTAACTAACATAAATAGATGAGAGTACATCCTACTAAGTTGTCACCCATTAAAAATCCAGTACTACATGTCAAATGAACTAATTATGTTTATGTAGATACATACTTTTAATTATGGAGAAAAATAATATCAATAACAAAAAATTATATGAAAAAATATATTTATCATATCGGTCCATCGTGCTTAATAGTCATACTTGCTTGTATTATGTTCATGTTGTACTCGTGTTTATCATCGTATTGTGTCGTACAAGACCCACGTGCTTGAAACTATAAGCCCAACATAGCCTACCACCTCTTATCGAGCTTAACCCAACTAATTATAATCTAGAGATGTGTCGTGCTCGACTCAAAATTTTTGTATCGTGCCATTGTGCTTAATTGGCTGCCAGACCCAATTGAAATCTCTACTCTTATCCACTAAAAAAATTAGAGTAGTTATATTTTCACCCTTAAAATTTTTAGATCCCCACTAATTAATACTCCTTTAACAAAGATTTAAAAAATCTAACTTTTTTTTTTTTATAGATATTATTGTTATAATACCTAATTTAACCCTCTCATACTCCATTCTAAGTTTAATGTTGATTTGATTTATGAAAACCACACACCATCTTGTGATTTATGTTATTGTTTTGAGTGAAGTGTTTTATCTACTATTTTGAAACATTGTTATTCATCACAAAACGTGCGGTATACTGTTATATACCCTTTCATGTTGCATTGTCTTTAACCAATGTTGTTTTTCCATTAACTATTATTATATTAGAGTTGACCAATTGACCGAGTGTGTTATATCATTTCATGTTGCATTTTCTTGAACCACTGTTTTTTAATCAACAATACGATTAAACTTTATTGCATTTCTCCTTTTGTTAATATTCTACAAAATTCTTCATATATTAAATAAGATATTTTATTTCATAAATAAAATTAATTGTAATAATAAAAAAAGTATTCATTTCAAGAATGCTTTAAATATCTGTAATAAATTAATTATAAGCATTAAAAAAATTATTCATATTATGGTGTGGGGTAATTTTTTTAATCTCTTTAAAGAATACTTTCTAATTATAGTTAATGTGTGTATGCTTTTTTATTATTATTATTTTTGAATTTCTATGTATAGTTAATGCGGGGATATTTTCACCGGTTTTAATGTAATTTTAATGCGGATTAAAATTGTAATACGCATAAATTATAATTTGGGGTGGGTGTAAATAGGGCATGTTTAGTTCGCCGATTCGAGCTTTTAATTCGAGTTGAGATGTGATTGTTTGTGAGAGCTTTTTACTGTAATAAAACTCGAATTCTAAACTCGAATCAGCGAAATGAACGAAGCCTAATTACTCAAGATTATTACTCTTCACGCCTATTTAAAAGCTACCCAATGACTAGTCATGTTGGAATGTAGCAAATAATTTAGAGTATTTAACAAATAGAAAAACATTAAAACTATTAAATTAATTTTCCTACGTAATTTTATAATATAAAAGTAAATATCATGATAACAAGTACTTTGTATTTTTGCTATTTCTAATATATATATATATATATATATAGTTATAATTCAACTCCACTTTCATAAATATATTATTGATTTGTATATGTATATATTCATTTGTATATGTTATATATGGTTAATTGTGTTAATTTGTATTAAACGGATTAATAATCTTATAATACATAGTTATCAATGGTGTGAATTATGTCAACACCTATTTATAACAATAAACCAAAATGTGTTAATTATATGTGGATTAATGATGACTCAAATTACCAACCCACCGTTCCACTTGGGATTCCCCAATATTCCCACCCTTGGTTCCATTCGAAATTTATTCCACCCCATAAAATGAATCCAATGGCAGTCCAGTAGTTCTTTAACAATAGAAGGGCAATTCTATAAATAAAACCAATATTATATTTTAAACTAATTAGAAGACGTTTAATTTATGTATTTAGAATTATGATTCAAAATTATTTTTATTTTACGTGTACTTTTTATGAGAAAAAATACTGTAAAAAATTATAAATTATAATTCATAATAAAAAATAAATATAATAAAAAAACGTCCCCTTAGACAGCCAAAGCGCGTGTGGACCCACGCGGCTGATGACTTATGGTGTGGATTCTGGTTCTCAAAAATTGGCCAACAAAACGTGTAATAAGAGGAAAAAGAGTATTCCAATAGAAAATTCCAAAAACCTTTTCTTGGCGTATTCTTTCTGGAAAGTTTGACTCTTCAGATGTTTATGCTCAAAATGGGTCAAGCAAAGCTAGCTCGTCATCCACGGTATTACTTGTCAACAATGTTACAAACTTTCTCCAAAGCGGGGGGGAAAAAAAAAAGAAAAAGGAAAAAAGCGTTATAGAAAAAGCTTATTATTCTATTCCCAAATTACAAGTCAATGCAGCTTTTACTTATTAATTAAGTTTATCATTGTTACAACCAAAAAAAAAAAAAAATCGTTGTATCAGTTCATTGTTATAAAAACTATATGAGAGCCTTATAATATAAGGAAGAAAAAGGGAAGGAGCTTAAGCGTTAGATCTTATTAAAATTATTACTTTATCGATTTAAATGTGTGATTTTAAATTTTTGAGTTTGAACTAAAAGGTTTGAATATATTTGCGGGTTTACTCCGGTTTAAATTAATGTTTAGAAGTGTAACGTTAAAATAAAAAATAAACATCACATCAGAAAATAAAAGTTTTAACTGATGTTTAGTTAATATTAAAATTGTGAGTAAATCAAAAATAGAACTATGGTTTTAAACTAGAAATGCTATGGCCATATTTGGTTCAATAATTCGAATCGGTGATTTGAACCTTTTTGTTTGAATTGTAGAATTTGAATTAATGATTTGAACTATAATTTGAATCAGTGTTTGAATACGCAAATAAATTATAATTTAGATTGAGAATAAAATTCGACTTTGGTTTGAATAGAGTGTTAG
>NW_010366589.1:0-792 GCF_000414095.1 Morus notabilis | reverse complement strand
AGGAAGGAAACTGAATCACACACTTGTGCTAAGAATAACCATTTTTCTTAAATGCTGCTACCGAGTTTTTCAACACGACTATTTCAGCTCGCTTAACTAGTTTCAAAAAGTATACATAACCGAACAGAGGTAGCAGGCTAAAAATACGGATTTTGAATTTTCAATCCTTATTTTGCACTGATACATAACCATCAATCCCTCACCCGAAAGGATAGCATTGGTGACAAATTACAGAAGGTTACAAAGTAAGGATGCGAAATGACCTACTCAAATTTCGTCCTCCTCGAAAGGATCTCGTTCAGGGAAGTCACCAACCTAAAATGTGATAGGATTTAGAAGCAGGGTATATATGTGGAGAATACTGAAATGGCAGTAACGCAAAAAAAAAAAAGGGAAAAACAAAAAAAAAAAAAAAAAAAAAAAAAGAAAGAGAGAGAGAGAGAGAGAGAGAGAGAGAGAGAGAATGTGAAAAATATGTAAATGACAGGCAAATGTGAAGGTTCAATACTCATATCCATATATTTTGAGTGCATGAAAAGAAAAATGCAATAAAAGGTCTTTTTGATGGAATAAGTGATTAATCATGACAATACACTTGCTTACAAACCTTTACTTTGTCTGGTCTAACCATTGCGCCATGAAGTGGAGGACATTCAAAGTAACGCGTACCTTTCACACTAGGACAGGAATAAAAGAAATGTCAATTAACACCATGAACAAGACAACAACAAAAATATACAAAGTTAAATGAGTAAATTTTGCATGCCTCAAGCAAGCATCAACCGCCATTCA
>NW_010366588.1:0-1442 GCF_000414095.1 Morus notabilis | reverse complement strand
AAAAAAAAAATGCATTAGCGTATTGTCAATATGGTATGTGTAAGATTCCATACTATATATATATATATATATATATACACACACACACACATGGCCGTATGCGTAGAAACATTGATCAGCCTTCAAGGTTTCCTGATTTATTTTCATTTATTTCAGTCATGTCCTACTAAAAATTCGACATTGATGACAATGACTAAGCTAATCATGCTTAGAGGGAGTTGATGAAAGTTGTCTTCCTTGGAAAAGAAGAGGTTGATAGGACCTTTTCAATGAATAATCGAAAATTTTGGAGAATGAAATAAATTAATCAATTAATTAATTAAGTAATTAAGTAATAGCACCTTCTAGACCGGCAGCATGTTTTCTGACGCGTAATGTGTATTCTCAAAAAGTTTTGGAAAATTATTTGTTTGACTACGTGATAAAAAAAAAAATGAATTTGTTTGTTGACTACGTATACGTGATTAAAAAAAATTATTGGCGAAGATACATATTTCTTTAAAATTAAATTGTCACCTAATTCTCAATTTGAGGAGGTTTTTTTTTTTTTTTCTTCTGTAAATAACAATAGTTTTTCATTCAGCTGGTGCTTTACTTATTTAAATAAAATCAATCCTCTTTCCCCTAAAAAAAAAAAAAAACATTTAATTGTTCATCTTAAAAAAAACACCTAGATCATGTTACAAACAAGGGTTAAAATCATATCTTCTGGTATAATGAAACATCTCCCATGCACACTATTTTTTTAATAATATTAGAACGATACCTCTAGATTTAAAAAAAGTGAATGTTTGGTACCCTAAACACAATTTTTGGTATTTGAAATGCCAAATGTGACATTATTATTATTATTTCATTAAATGAGTCAAAATAACATTAAATGAAAAAAAAAAAAAAAAAAAAAACGAGAAGTTATCTTTGTAACCAACAACTTCGAAAAAATAGGTTTGTTGTGCTAAAGGAGATAACTTTTCTTTTTTATTTTCAAATTATAATGTTATTTTGATGCACTTAATTAAAAAATAGTGATAAGGTACAATTAACATTTTAGGTACTAGAAAATTGAGATTAGGGTACCAAAAAACCATTTTCTAAATCTTGAAGATACTGTTAACATTATTAAAAAAAATAGAATACTTGCGAGATGTTTTGTTTTCTTATACTGGAAGATGCCAAAAATGATTCTATTCCTATCAACAATGCATTATAATAAACAAATCATTTAAGATATTTATTTGACTAAGGAGAAAGATACTTTTTCAATATGTACTTTCTGATTTCTATCCAACGACGAGACACATATTTGGTTTGAGACTTCAAATCACCCTTGTTTTGTTTAAACATTGTTCTTTTTCACCAAAAAAAAAATAAAAATAAAAGATTTTAAGTTTAAAAAGTTCATGTTACAGTATTTTCTCTCACAAAATTTAAATTTTAATTCA
>NW_010366587.1:73137-112838 GCF_000414095.1 Morus notabilis | reverse complement strand
AAAAAAAATACTCCTCATCACCTAGTCGTCTTCTTTATGGGAGTTTTTCTTTTAAGGAAAAGTGGAAAACCTTGTTTATAATAGTTATATCATACTTGGTGTCATGTTGTGTGCCTTTCTAATCTAAAGATTTTTGACCGAGAGATGAGTTTTTTTTATTTTTTTTTATTTTTTTGGTGACTTTCCGGTGTTATGTATGTTGTTATTTTTCTTATTCGGACTTGTATGATACGAATGTCTCTTAGCTTAGAATAATGTCAACATGCACTATACAAAAATAGTTTTATGATATTTCAACTGTCATTAGAATCGCGATTTTCGGCGAGAAATTTTTTTTCCCAGAAGATTTTTGGCTAGAGTTGTAAAATAAAACCGTGGGCTAGTGACCATGAGTGATGCTGATGCAGCTTTGGGAAGGAGTCAAGAAAATTTGAAGCTTTATTTATTTATTTATTTATTTTTTTATTTTTTTAAGTAATCATGCAAAAGACAAATAATGACAGACCCAAGTCTCTTTAGTGATACACAAACAAGCATGTTCTTTTGTCCAAAAAAATTTAAAAAAAGACAACTCAAGTTTTAACTTTATTTAAATTTATGTTCTTTTAAATTTTAACTTTATTCAATTTTACTCAACTTTATTCAAGTTTTAATTTCAACTCAAGTTATAACTCAAATTTAACTCAAAAATTACACTCAAGTATACTCTAAAAGAACAACTCCTAAGTACGGGGGAATCCAAAAATGCGTTTCATAATCGAGAGTTTAAAAAAGTCAATAAAAGTTCGTCTCATATCGTGAAAAATCCAAGTATGAAATGCATTTATGACACAAAATGAGTCATGACAACACGTTGGTTGGCAGTGATAGTGAAGTAGAAGTGTTCATTTTTCTCCACACTTTATCTTGGCCACATGACGCTCGTGTGAGATGGTGATACGGCGAAAACAAAAAAGAAAATAAGAAAATAAAGTCAAAAGAGAAGTTTCTCTTTCGAGTAAATTGTTTTCACATTATCTGAAAACTCGAAAAATTAATTATTTGGGTGGTATTTTGTGATGTTGAGGAGTAAATAATGTCTATAATAGAGTGGACAATACACATGATCTACAACCTAATATAGAAAATTGTCTCCTTTTTTTTTTGTTTTTTTTTTCTTTTTTTTAAACCTAACGAGATGCAAAAGCTTGATAGAATAGATACAAAAAGAGAATACCTTAATATCAAAACCAATGTGACCATAAAAATGCTAATTTAGTGAAAGAGGTTGAATTTTTTTTCCTGTTCATCCTCATGTTTTGTCGTATTATATGGAACAAGCCTTGGTCTCTTACACGGTCAAATTTAATTTAATAAGACATTTCTTAAGATTATATTGTAGGACTTTACTAGGCAGTTCATAGGAAGAAGTTTCTCTTTAAGTGTCCGAGTCTCAACTGTTTTTTCTCAAGTTAAAATAAACAACCAGTTTGAAGATTGTCTAAAACAGTTGAGAGTTTTTTCATAACTACCAGATATTATATTTTTCTTTTTTGTTGTTGAGACAAAATAAAATCTTTTATTTGCCAACTAGACCTCCAATAATTTTTTGTTTTTAAAAATGTAAAATTATTGGAAGTGATTTACTAGACATGACAGATTTATATAGAGGTAAACATGGACTACGTTAAAAATAATGGATGACGTCACAAAGGAAGACTCCAAGAAAAGTCATAACCGCAACAAACTAATCCTTGTCATGGAGATACAACTTGTCCATTTCTATCGTTTTACAGGAGCTATATAAAAATATGTGTAAAATTTCAGAGATAGCAAATCGATTCACGGCAAAGTTGGTCTGAAAACAAGCTCCAAAAACTGTGATTGTGGGTTTGCTGGCTGAAAACTAATTAAACTATCAAAAACTCCGAAATTGGAGTTTGAATGTCTGATATGGTTCTGCAGAGAAGGATATTTGAAGGGTTTCTGCTTTCTTTTGAACAGAAGATTTTGGCTGTTTCAATTCTGAATCTTCTTGGCTGTTGATGGGTATTGTAAGCATTTTCGTTTTGAGGTTTGTTTTCTTGGTTCTTCTTCTTTCGTTTCGGAATTTTTGTTGTTTCTCAAGCTTTTGATTGCTTGTTTCAGCAATCTTGAAGCTTTTTTAATGTTGACTTCAAGGAATCCCAGACCTGCACGTGTGAATACACTTCTGGGCTTCTTATTTTTGGACATGTCTGTTTTTTCTAGAAGTTGAAGACAATTCCATTTCTGATGGAGGAAATTTCTTTGTTGGATTTATCTCTTTTCTTTTATATCATCTGCATCTGCAGTTTCCCACAACAAAAACCCATGCCTCTTTTCACTTCGGACCTGATTTGTTTACGTGAGAGAAAACGCTACAGTAAAAAAGTTAAAAGTTTGAATTTGTTAAGAGAAAATACTATAGCAATAAAATTTGAGTCGTGAAAAGAACAGAACAACGCTGATTTCGTTCTTCAGCTTGTTGACTTATAATTTTGAGAGTGCCAAAATCCCTTATATACATATGCGTGATTGGATAAAGTACATGCATAAGAAATGTTAAATTTTTAAGCTTTGTGACTGATTGGTGGCCTTGTGATTCACTTCTTTGTGGTACAGAGATTTCAATGCAACAGAAACGTGTGGGAATAATGGATGGAAGTGAAATTGCGGAATCGGAAGACAAGTTTGCACTTCCAACGCCTCCCTGTTATGTGAATGTTGGCATTGCAATCAATGGCAGAAACAAGAGCAAAGACATAGTAAGGTGGGCACTAGACAAGTTTGTTCCAGAGGGAAATGTTATTTTCAAGTTGATTCATGTTCGTCCAAGGATTGTAGCAGTTCCCACAGCAAGTAAGCGATGCTTCTTCAGTCTCAATTCCTCCATAAATAAAAATAAAAATAAAAAAAGAGAGAGAGAAAAATCTTATGCTTTGCACTCAAACTGTTCTCACATATTTTAGAGCTCTAAAGAGTTTAAAAAGGTGCAAGAACTATGGTATAAGTTTAGGAAAGAGTGTTTGGTTCGTCTTTCTCTGTCTAAGAAATTTGCCTTATGCCATTTCTATGTAAGGCTACTTAGCTAAAGCGTAAAAATTTAATCTTTGATAAAAGATGAAGTGTTTACATCTAATGGTCGAATCAATTTTAAGCATTTTTGGAAATATTGTTTATGTATGTAAATGTTGAAACCAAGTAGATGATGTAAAGTGGAGATCAAAACTTGAGCAGTTTGTTCCTTCTTGCCATCTACATGTGTGATTCTAGTGGGAAATTTTGTTCCTCTTTCACAAGTACGCGATGATGTGGCAGCTGCATATGTAAAGGAAACAGAGTGGCAGACAACTGCAATTCTTCTTCCCTACAAGAGAATGTGTGCTCAGAGAAAGGTAAGGATTTTCTTCGTTGTTGAAGTCTGGTCTAATGTAATTACAAGAAACAATTATCTGATCTGATGCACATAAGTTTAAATGTAGGTGGAAGTAGATGTTGTAATTGTTGAATCAGATGATGTGGCCAATGCAATAGCAGCGGAGATTGCTAAGTTATCGATTAAAAAGCTTGTTATTGGTGCTCCTTCTCGCGGCATGTTTACAAGGTATTTAATTTCAGCCCCCAAAGTTCTGCCATTAGAGATTTTCAATTTGAATATGACTGGTTATTAAATTTTCATGCCTTGGTTTAGATGGTTCTTTGAAGCATGTTTTGCCTCCCCTAAAACTATATCATGCTTGTTAGGAAGCTTAAGCGTCTGTCATTGAAAATCTCGGCGCGTGCTCCAAGTTTCTGCACAGTCTATGCAGTCTCAAAAGGAAAATTGTCATCCATACGACCATCTGATTCTGAGACAATCGGAAGCAGTAGAGACGACAATAGTGACACACGTTCAGTCGTTAGTGAAGCAAGCAATGCCTCTAGCTCCCAAACAGGTATTGCACATCATGTTACTTAGATATTAAGCAAGGATAAGTATGAACTCGGTTGAATTACGTGTCACAAATAGATGCAAGAGTTGATACCTCTTCTACTTTATTGAACCGCAGACATTGGCTCGGTTGGTTCGGGTTCAAAGTTCCGCTCAACTTCCCTAACAATGCAGCGATTTCAGGCTCTCGCGACGATCAATCAGAACCTTCTCAAGACAAGAAAAGATTCAGTTGACAGCTATCATTCTAGATTCCAGTCTTTGGATCTTAATGAAGGAAAGAATGAATTTGGTTCTTGTCCCAGTATTTCTGAAAGTCAGGCGTCTAGTAGTGGGAGCTTGGTAACAGATAACCACTCATGGGTTTCTGATCAAGCTTCGACCTCTGATGCTGTCACAGATTGTTCTTCATTGGAGAGTCAGGTACCGCCATCTGCCTTCTTTCGCCTCAATTGGTGGATGATGCATAAGAAGTTTTGTAGACATAGCACAAATATTTTGACATTCATCATTTATATAACAGGTCAATTTCAACTTTGAGATAGAAAAGCTAAGAATTGAGCTCAGACATGTCAAAGGAATGTATGCAATGGCTCAAAGTGAAACAAATGATGCTTCTCGAAAGGTAAGTAGTATTCTTTTGTTGAGATCCAAAAGTAATTTATGATCCTTTCTTGCTCATTTCAGCTGGCTAAATATTGCAGAACATCTCTCCAAGAACACTAGATTTTCGTAGGATCTTACTAATGTGTTGATTTATAATTCGGATTACTTCTTTGTGACACAAACAGGTCCTTGTCGAACCTGCTAGCAAGAATAGGCTAAGAAAGTTAATATCTTGCTTTGCCTTTTCGGAAAGAGTAACATGCTTATTTCTTTTGATCAGCTAAAAGATCTAAACAAGCAACGGTTAGATGAAGCAAGGAAGCTCGAAGAAATAACTGCGGAGGAAGAAAAGGCCAAAGAATTAGCAATAGAAGAGAAAGAGAAGCATGAAGCAGCAGAAATGGAAGCTCAGCGTTTGAGACAATGTACTGAAAGAGAAGCTGCACTGAAGAGAGAGGCGGAGACGAAAGCAATGCATGATACTAAAGAGAAAGAGAAGCTGGAGAGTGCTCTTGTGGGGCCTGTTCAGCAATACCAGAACTTTACATGGGAAGAGATTATCTCAGCCACTTCATCCTTCTCTGAGGATCTTAAGATTGGAATGGGTGGCTATGGAAATATCTACAAGGGAAATTTTCATCACACAACTGCTGCAGTAAAAGTTCTTCATTCTAATGAGAGCCACAAAATTAATCAATTCCAGCAGGAGGTACAACAATTTGTCATCCACTTAAATAATTGCTCTTATATATTCAAGTTCTTATTCAAAATTTGTGAGGTAAGTTTATCGGGAAATTCTTTAGTAGAGTATAAAAAATACCCTACTGGTAGGATACAGTTTGTAAATGTCAAATCTTCATCAAGGTCCGTTAAATTATCATACTTTTCTCAATTGGATATGATTCTTAAGTGATCTTATGGTTTGAAACTGTCTCCTACAAATAGGGTATTTATTCATACCCTACCATTGAATTCTCCCTATTTATCTGTTTATTTGAGGACATTTTGATTCTAATTCACTCTTCTTAATTGGTATTGCAGCTTGAGATCTTGAGCAAAATTCATCACCCCCATTTGCTTCTCCTCATTGGTGCCTGTCCCGACCGCAGTTGCCTCGTTTATGAGTACATGGAAAATGGTAGCTTGGAAGACAGGTTGATGCAGAAAAATGGGACACCTCCCATCCCTTGGTTTGACAGGTATAGAATTGCTTGGGAAGTTGCCTCTGCTCTTGCTTTTCTTCACAACTCAAAGCCGACACCAATCATCCACCGCGACGTGAAACCAGCCAATATCTTGCTAGACCATAATCTAGTCAGCAAGATTGGTGATGTTGGCCTTGCAGCCATGCTTCAGTCAGACAATTCTTCCATCTCAACCATGTATAGGGACACGGGGCCTGTGGGGACACTCTGCTACATCGATCCTGAGTATCAAAGGACTGGCTTGATCTCTCCAAAATCCGATGTCTATGCTCTTGGAATGGTGATTTTGCAGCTCCTGACTGCAAAGCCAGCAATAGCACTAGCCCATGTAGTGGAAACTGCTGTTGCTGATGGTAATGTAATGAACATTTTGGATCCAAATGCGGGCAATTGGCCCGTTGAAGAAACAAAAGAGTTTGCCGAATTGGGACTAAGCTGTGCCGAGCTTCGACGTAGAGATAGGCCTGATTTGCAAGATCAAGTGCTTCCTTCACTGCAGAGATTGAAAGAGGTTGCTGATAAGGCCAGAGATTCAGCCTCCAAATTACATTTTTCACCACCACCTAACCACTTCATTTGTCCAATTCTTAAGGTAATGACTATACTTGTACAATATTTCCTACACGACTTGTTCTTGCAATGCATTATATTCTACAAAACATGATCGTTTTTATATTTTTGTTTGGGCTTAGGACGTAATGAATGATCCTTGTGTGGCTGCGGATGGATATACTTATGATCGTAAAGCCATAGATAAATGGCTTGAAGTGAATGACACTTCGCCCAGGACAAATTTGCCTTTGCCAAGCAAGACTCTCATACCAAATTACACTCTTCTTTCTGCTATTATGGAGCGGAAGTCAAAAGAACAATAACTTCTGCTTCCATTAGTTGTTCAAATTAATGGGATCGTTTATTTGGGAATCCCCTTACTTTATGTATTAAAAAAACAAAAACTCTGTGCAAGGGACTTGGTAGTTTAAATATCATTTTTTTAATGTAAAATGTTCAAATTTTGTTTAGTTTTAAGTCGAGTGTTGAAGTTGAATTTATATGCAGAGCTGTATATATTTTGTTGTTTATGGATTTACATTTCCTGACAGTTCCTACCGGAAAACTGGTTTCTTAATATTTCAACTTCCAAAAGAAATGCGACTTTCAGCTGGAGTTGTTGAATAAAAAATTGTGGCTTCTAAGTTGTGGGGAGTTGGAAAGGATAACTTTGTTTTTGTTTTTTTTTGTTTTTTTAATTATTTATTTAAGGTAATCCTACAGAAGACTTGGACCAAGTCTTCTGTGCTCGTTTGATTTGATACAAACATGCACTAGTGATACAAACAAACCAAGGCACAGAGGAATCCAAACATATAAACAAATAGTCAATAAAAATAAATAGTCAATAAAATCAATATAAACTAAAAAAAGTCAATAAATAAATTCCTAAATAAAATCAACAACTTAAGTTCATTCCATATTGAAAAATCTACGTTTGCAATGCATTTATGATATAAACAAGTTTGTGGAGAGTGACAGTGAGACTCGTGTTAAGTCGAAAGTGCATGTTTAGTGTGAGGGGTTTAGACCACCATGATTTTTCTTCAAACTGTGTTTTTTTTTTTTTTTTTTTTTACATAAAAATTAAATTTAAACTGTCTTATCACAGTGTTTTTCCTCATAAAATTTAAATTCTAATTCAAATAATCCTCAAGCAAACAAATTAAAGTGTTTTTCTTCCCTCTTTTTGTTAGTCGCATGAAGTTCGTATGAACTGGTAAGTGTCACGAAAAGAAAAAATCAAAAGTTAATTTCTCGTTCGGTTATTTATAAAAAATATTACATTCAAAAATTTTTATTACTGGGTGATGTGTTGTCATGTTTGTGGAGACAAAATGTCCAAAAGTGGACGTGATAAATAACTTGATGTATAACATTTTTCTTTTTTTCTTAATTAGCAAATGAGGTGCAAAAGCTTTACAGCGCATATGATAAGTTGAAACTCTCTTACAAGATAAGGATGTATGAAGGTGGTTTTTAGTATAGGAATTTCAAAATACAATAGAATGTGTATTTGTTTTGTATACTTACTTTAAAGGGAGTTTTCTGATAGGACGAAAAAAAAATTATCCGTAGTTTTTTATTTTTTAACCATCAGATTTTTATTATAAACTGTCTTGTTTGTGTACTTTTTCAATCTAATAGTTTTATTCCATGAGATTTTCTCCGGTACGTCAACATACCGGTAGACCAAGTTTTTTGTCCATTGAATTTATATAAAATCAAGTAAAAATTAAAAAATACGCAAATCTAAAAAAAAAATCTGACCTACTAATATGTCTAGAGTACTAAAAAATATCCCTCATTCCATATTAGAAAGTGATAAAAGTAAAAACCGGTTTATATTATTTTGCACCTATTTTCTGTTACATACGAGGAAAAGGGGTGGCTGGTGGTGTTTGTGCACAAGAATTTGGGCTTAGCTTCAAATCCGCTCCTAAAGGAGGTCTTAGACTATCTTCGAGGTAAATATTAATACTAATTATATATTTAATATAAACAAAATTAAAAAAGTATATTGACATTTTATTTTTATTTATAGTGCAATACATAATACTATTTTAAATGCTAAATTTATTTTTATTATAATCATTGCGGGATAAATAAAGCAGAACTTTCTTATTAAAATACTATTTATAAATTTCAAGCCCACTCAACCGGCCCAACCTCAATCCGCTGAACTTTTGAGTCGGACTGGTCTACTCTATCCTTTTGCTTAACCAACAATCATGTTTGTGAAAGAGAGCGGGGCCCATTTGGGCAGTCAGACGGCTCGACTTCTACTTTTTAATTGGTGAGGCTAAGTACACTTTGAAGATAATTAAGAAATTAATTTCTTCCTTTTATCCTCACGTTTTGGTGTATTATACATAGTCCTACTCATATATATTTTAAGAACATTCGTAAATGTCATAGGTTCTATTTTTTTCACTGATTCGAGTTTAGAATTCGAGTTTTACTACAGTAAAAAGCTCTTAGAAACAGTCACATCTAACTTTTTTACTATAGTAAAAAGTTCTCACACAACATCATATCTCAACTCGAATTAAAAACTCGAATTAACGAACCGAACGGGCCCGTAGACTTTACTAGGCAATTTATAGGAAGAAGTTTCTTTGTAAGACGTGTGAACACCAAAACTCCTCGTGATTTTAGTCTGACAACTGTTTTTTCTCAAGTTAAGATAAATCCAGTTTGAAGACCTAAACACCAAAACCCCACGTGAACTTGGATTAAGGTTAAAGTAATTTACGATGACGTCACAAAAGCAAGACCTCAAAAAAAAAAAAAAAGCCGCCATAACAGAAACCAACTAACTAATCCTTTTCAAGAAGGTACGACTTGTCCGTTTCCAAAACCTCCCTGTTCTGTCTCAGTTGAAGGACATTGTTTCGTCTGTTTCCTGTTAGAAATTATAGGTTCTCAGTACATATAAATGAGATTAAAACAATAATTAAGTCATTTAATATGAAAATCACACTATCTTATTAGAGTTTGAAGCAGTGTTGGAAGTTCGGGTCGGCGGGCTGCCTGAAGCCCGAATTTTTTCGGGCTCGGGCGGGCAAGCCCATCTCCCGCCCGCTCAAGCTAGATTTTCGGGTTCGGGCTCGAGCAGCCCGAATTTGACACAAACTCTCTTGCCCGCCGCCGTCTAACTGCCGTCCGCCGGAATTTTTTTAAATTTTCCGACCATGCCCGACCCGCCCGACCCGAAAATAAGCCCGAAAACCCGAATTTTGCCCGAAGCCCGAGTTGCCCGATTTGCCCAAAACTGCCCGAAAATTTTAGTTGCTACAAATTGGGGCATTCCGAGAATCGAACTCGGGACCTCTCACACCCAAAACAAGAATCATACCACTAGACCCAATGCCCATATTTGTTATTTAAATTTTTAACTTTTTAATTAAGGTAAACACACAATTCCTTAATAGAAAGAGCAAATTCCTATTTTAGTAGTTTAATATTTCAGTTTTCACATTCTTGACCCTTTTTTATAATCAATCACATGATAAAATGATTCCTCAAAAAACAATGTACACAAGGAAAGAAACACATTGTCATCACGTTTTTATTGTTTTTATTTTTAAAAAGTGCTGTTTCTATATAATGCCGGTTTTGTTCTTATAAATACTCGTATTTTTCTATTCTATATCACTCTTCTTTCTATCTTTATCTATTTTTCTGTTCACAATCTCTTCTCATCCTCTTAATTATCCTCTTTTTTCTTCAACTTTCTTCACTCTCTTTGTGACTCTATATCAAAGTAACTTTCTACTTGCATACCAAAGTAAATTGATAATTTATCAAAAGTCACTCAATGATTGGTTTAGTTTAATAACTTCATCGCTATTTGATGATCTCTATTTTAAAAGACCAGTCACTCAATGTTGATTGAAGCCTTGGTTTGCATTAAGGATTGGGATCGGGCCGATCAACATTTACAAGATACAATTTCACCGGCAAGCCAATAATGGATCGATGAATTTAATCGATTAACATTTAATTTTGAAGACGATCCTTTAGCTTTAAATTAAATTGTAAATTTGTAATTTGTAAATATGTATTTACCTTTGACATTGTATTTGTAATTGTATAACTTTGTAAGTTTGTAAAATTTATAATTCGTCACAATATGATTGCACTCTTTTTTTCTTGCCAAGTTTTTATCCCAATTGGATTTTTCTTGGTAAAGTTTTTAATGAGGTAATCATGAATTATAAATTTAAAATTAATAAAGAAAGAATTTTTTTATATAGTTCGTGTGTTCATTTCAAATTTCAAATTGTAATATATATATATATATAAATTTTAACACAAAATAACTTAATATTAAAAAAAAAGTTTAAATAATTCGGGCAATTCGGGCGGGCTCGGGCCGCCTAATACAAGCCCGCGGCCCGTTCAAGGTGAAATTCAGGCTCGGGCGGGCGGCCCAAATTTCTCGGGCGGCTCGGGCTCGGGCTCGGGTAAAAATTCAGGCTTTTCGGGCAGTTGCGGGCGGCCCGTCCAAAGTTCCAGTACTATTCATAACCATCAATACACTAATTCATGGCGGTTTCATTAACTACATATCGTCAAAAATCCACCCCCTTCCTTATCTGATATCATCAAACCTATCCTCCCAAAACACCACCATTTCTTCTGATCTGTTGCCGAATCACAGATCGGAGAATATCAATGTGAAATCTGGCAAGATTGGGTTGAGTCCACTCGATTTGTCTGTGATGTGCTGGGTTTCGCGCAACGGAGACCGGTAAGGTCTAGGTTTCGCGCGACAAAGGCCGGTTGGGGTTGGGTTTCGTGCGATGGAGACCAACGAGGTCTAGTTTCGTGGGACGAAAGGCGACGGGGTATGGGTTTTGCACGACGGAGGCCGGCAGGGTCTGGATTTCGCGGGACGGAGAGCGGAGGTGTTTGGGTTTTGTTCGATAGAGGTCTTGAGTTTTGCGTGGCAGAGGTCAACGGTGGCACGGGGCTGGGCTAGTCATGGGCTGTTGGCAGGGGGCTGGGTTGGGCGTGGGACATTGGTGTTGGGTTGGCCGTGGGACACTGGCATTGGGCTGGGTTGACCAGAGCATGTGAGACGGTGGTGGTTATGGTGATGGGTGTAGTGGTGTGGCTTTGATAATGATGGCTATTAGTTGTTGGTGAGATTCCCACCTTCTTCAGATTCATGGTAACAGGGTGTTATTCAGATTACCTCAATTTGGGATAAAGTGAATCCCATGAGATTTACTTTCATGGGAATGTAAAAATTACAATTCTTGTACCAAATGTAGGAATGTGAGAAGATTCTCATTCTCATCTAAAGATTACTGCATACTAAACACTCCCTAAGTTGAACATTTTAACTTAATTCAAACGGGAAATATAATTTAAACTACATGCTTACTAAACACGAATTTAAACTATGTTCACTTTTCAAACTGAATTGAACTGAGCTAAACCAGTGAAACAAACACGGGCTTAATATGCCTTCTGAACTTTAAAAATGATTCATTTGCTCTCTGAATTATGTACCTTAATTCAAAATGTTCACTATATTTATAAACTGACAAAATAATGATGTGACACAACGTCTACTTATACTTTTATAAATATCCTTCATACTATTGATTTTAAATCAACTTACCCCTTGAATTATTATTTTTGTGTTATGATGGGGATAGAATTATACAAAATTAATAGTTCATGTGGCATTTATGAAATAGCATTAATTCGAGAGGTGTTTTGAACCATTCATATATCAGGGATATTTATAAAATTAATCATAATTTCAACTTAGCCAATTGGCCATCCTTTTTTAAAAAACAAAAAACAAAAACAAGAATAATTTTATATATTTTTTGGTATAAACTAATAAGCCATCCTAAAATTAAAGAAGAATGAGGTTTAAGAGAAATGTTAGCGTCACTCATTATGTCATTCTTTTTAATCACTGTTTAACAAGTGAATTCTATTAACATGATATATTATTATATACATAGAAAATGAGATAATTAAATCCCTGTATCAAATTTAAATAGAGAGAGTGATACGATAATCAATTTTAAAAATGCATAATTAGTGATAAACTAAATTGTAGTTTATCATGTATTTAACTTGGGTTTAGACACTAGTAGTTATAGGTTCTTCTTCCATTTATTTCCTCCCTCATCGTGCCCGACCGTCAGTGACATCTCTGAAACTCAGTGCTTCCCTTATCACTTAAACCTCTATAGAATTATCTACCATCGCCTAGAGTCTTCTGAGCTTTATTGAATTTGTTATTATTTTATGAATTTTTATATTTTTATTTTTCTTTTGGTGGCATTCTTTTTTTTTTTTTTTTTTTTGCTTGTGTACCATGAGATTGGAATAAAATAAAAATGAAATTTGTACACCGATGATGGCTGTTTGGCTATATCCTTTTACGCATAGAAATTTAGACGAAAACTCGAACACTAAGGCCGTGTTTGGAATTGATTCTGTTTTTGTTTTTCAAGAAAGAAAAAATGAAAACGTTTTTAAAACGGTGTTTGGCGCAATAAAGACAAAAATCAGAAATGAAAATGATTTTTTTAGTTTAGTGTAAAATAAGAGAGAAATGAAAAACGATTTTTGGTCGTTTTTCATTTTTTGTTTTTGTTTTCTCCTCTCTCGAGCAGAGAGAGAGAAAGACATTAATAGGTTTTTTTTTATACTGAAAATAATATCTTGATAAAACTACCAAACACATTTTCAAAAATGATTTCTGTCTGAGATTGAAAACGTTTTCATTTTTATTTTCATACAAAAATAAAATCATTTTAAAACGAATTTCAAACGCGTCCTAAAGTTTATTAGTTTATTTGTATTGATTATTTGGCTGTTATTTTGAGAAAATTAAATTTGATTCAATTATGCTATATTCTAATATGGAAGGGATATAACTGGAAAAAGAAATAAAGTTTCATTTTATCGCTGCGGGCTTTCCATGAAATTACTAAAACTTTGGACAAAAACTTTGTAATGGGTGGCCAAACGAAAAGGATCAGTGGTATACTCACACTCCCAATCAACATCCACTTGATAAACAAATGTGGCCAGTGCTATCATCGATTCTAAAGTCATATCAGTTCAATCAATACTTGACAGATTAATGAGAGACATAATTTTAAGCTTACAATAAACGATGAAAATTAATCTATAAAAACTTAGTGAAAGCTCTAATAAATCGTCATCGACTTATCATTTAATGGTTTTATACATGTTATCCTTGATTGTACTTTGCAATATTCAAAAAATCATCCCCGAGTTAAAAATAATAAATAATAATAATCTAAATAAAACAAAAATGAGAAGGGAGCTTTTATGGTGTAAATTCACCGGTGAAGCATTGTATTTTTATGTTGGATTAATTTTTTAACAGTCAAGTCTGTAACAATAACAATTTTACGTAGCACGTTATAAATTTTTAATACTAATCTATATAAATTTAATTATTAAAAAATTAAGTCTAACGGTTAAAAAAGTAGTATTTTACTTGTGGAGTAAAAATGAGAGTTGCACTGTAGAATTTGCCAAATAAGAATTGCAAAAGCATGAATTAGGCTATCAAAACCCACTCTTAGATGAGTAATACTAGAAGCATCAATTCAAATTTTAATTTTTATGTATTTATTAATGAGTATAAATTATTATTTTTTATTAATAAATATAATTTCTTTTATTAATTAACGTAATAATATTTTATATACCTACTAATAAAAAAATAACAATTCAACTGTTACTTAAATAAAAAAAATTTAAATTTAAATTAGTGTTCTTAATATTATTCTCCCCCCACTTTCCTAATTATTGAGTTTCTGACAACTGATAAGCTGTCGTTCTTATCTTTCGAATACACGTATCCTTTCCTAGAAAACACTTTTGGGTACAAACCCTTTTGAACAATCCAGATCCCAACAACTTTGAACTCTGTTCGATCACGTAACAAAAGTTGCCCATTTCAATTTCCCAAACAATCTCGGACCCAAAAGTTTTGGAAACTAGTGGCACAGTATCGAAAGCTGGATTTGCTGTCAGTGGGTGTTGTCGTTTGATGGAAAATTCACAAGACAAGAACAACATCAACACGGAAGGAGATGGCGATGGAAGAAAGGCCACCAATAACACTTCTTCTTCAATGGGTTCTGGAATAGGTAACAACAGATCCTTACTTTTTTTTTCCCTTATTATTACAGGCTTTCCTGATTTCTGGGTTTGTGGGTTTTCTGTCCCTTAATGTTCTTTTGGGTAATTTGGGATTTATATATGTATTAATTGGTTTTGAAAGCTTAATTCTGTGGTCAATGCAATTATTTGTTTCAATTATTACATATTATCTCAGGTGATAAATCAATACAATTGAATGTTTGTGTTGTTGCATAATCTCATACATAGCTACGGTTATGCGGATTAATGTTGTCTCAAATGATTGAATTCCAAGGTTAATCATTTGACCTTCATTGGTCGAAAAGTCGGGTCCTTTTAGTGTGGCTCGAACTCGGTCTTAAGAATTAGTCGTGCTAATTCTTTAGCCAAGACCAAGAGTAATAAGAGGATGACTAAAGAAATGGATTTTAACAAGAACACACAACGTTAGTGGCTCACCTGAGAGCTACGTCCATTTTCAAGTTTCAAGCACTACTACAACTTACTTTGATGAAAATTATAAGAGAAAATAGCAATAGTGATCTATGTTTTCTCCAACCTCTCTCGTTACTTTGAAAAATGGCAACACCCTCTCTATAAAATTGGAACAACCAAATTACAAGTGTGAAACTCTCAAAGTACTCTTAGGCCCCGTTATTTTATGTACCACGCATTTCATTCTTATTTTACTTATCCTTTATCTCTCAATCTCTTTCATTTTAGCTGCTGATGTCTTGTTATGGAAGAGGTGACATGTTTCTTTTGGTGTCATTGTTGTTTCCACTGTTGCTTGGATTCTTTTCGAGCGATCTGGATTATCGTTCTTAACGATCTGTTCAGACGTTTTGCTGATTTTGGTCGTCCTATTATTTCTTCGTGCTAACTACTCTGCTTTTAGAAACAAGTATGGATATTCAACCTATTTTTATCTCTACTAATTGTTGTTCACAATTTGGTCATTTTACCATGAATTTCTAATTGTGTTTTCTTTCTTTGAATAGACAACTACACACATTGCCGGAGCTAGAACTGTCAGAGGAAATGGTTAACAATGCCGCAGCATCGTTTCGTGTGAAAATCAACAATGTGCTGCTTATGGCTCATGATATCGCTCTCGGCAAGGATTTTAGACTTTTTCTTCAAGGTCTATCTATGTTTGTATTACTATTACATATACTACTTCTAAGGCCTTGTTTGGTTGGAGGGATATACAATTGGAAGGAAGAAGAGGTAGATAACCTAGGTGAAGGACATAGAAAGGAAGAGAGATCCTTTTTCTTAGGGTGTTTGGTTAAAATGGAAGATAAGAAATAGAAAAAGCTTCCCCTTTTCCATATAGAAAATCAAGAGTAGGGAAGAAAAATTATTTGCACAATTCCTTTTTTTTACCCATTTAGTTGGTTCGGTTTCCGTCAATAACAATGGGTAGTTACTCCAAAAAGAAAAAAAAAGACGATAATAAAGTAATTTGAAACTATAGCCTGATTAAGTACTCGAAATCGAGGATCAAAATAGAGTTCTTTGCAGGATTTTGAATCCCTTAGCCAATCCATTCCCTCCTCTGATCCTTCTTACCAGCAACTAATGGTCCTAAAATACTTCCATTAATCTTCCCGGGGTTTCTTCCACTTTTCCTCCCTCCCGAACACACTCTAAAAGTCTTGGAAGCATCTCCCTGTTATGCTATTGCCCGAGGGATCAGTCTACCACTATTACTTGCCTGGTGCGTCTAACCGTTTGAGTCGATGAAATATTTAGGTCATTTGGTTTCCCATCTGAAAACTGAGTACTTGGAAAGTAGATTTAGGATGCAAAAATGCATTTGGTAGTATGTGTGAGAGAGTGTTGAAGTGTGGAAGAGGAGAAATTGAAATGGGTATTAGAAGGGAAAACAACATCTTGATGCGGTGGAACAAGATATTCTCCTTTTCTACCTTTACTTTGTAGTAATGGATCTGATTTATTTAGTGTTTTTGAATAAGAGGTGATGGAATGAGTATTCTAGTGCCCTCTACTTTCGACTAATTTAAATTCATAAAATTCAATTTGAACATGAACCAAATGAGCTTGTGCTTAAGAAACTGTCCCAGATAATTTTGGTTTTGCAGTTTAGAAGTTACCTAGTTTGAGTGGGAGCTTTGCTATGTTTTGTTTTTGTGGCTGGTATCAAATAACAACTATATAGTGAGACTAAATCCCTGCATGACTAGTGAAGTAATCAGATATATCTCTTTCAGATCTATAATCTAACGTTTTGCTCCCATTAGAATTTTATCTTCATTGGGAATTAGGCCTATGGTTCAGGTGTGGCAAAAGTATCTTACTTTTTTTTTTCTTTTTTCTTTTTTTCTTTGCACAGGTGGTGGTCTATTTGTGGCTCTTGTCAGTCATTGGCAGCTTCTTCTCTTTCTTTCGAATTTTTTATCTTGGCATGCATATCATCCTTTCCATTGACTTTCATCTGAATATATGTGTGGCGACATTATGTATGTTCTTCCTGTTTATGTTTTCCCATTTGAAATTGATTTTTTTTTTGTTGATGAAATTGATTTTCTTAACATTCCCATTTGGGTTCGATACTAAAATTTATATTTTTGCCTATTTTAATGGCGACAGGAACCATCTTATTGATCACAATACCGTCCTTGTACAACAAATATGATGAACCTGTGGATAGGTATTATGGGATGATCCAAAAACAGTTCTCTAAGCACTACAAAATAGTGGATGAGAGTGTCTTCAGCAGACTGCCACGCAATTTGTCCAATGATAAAGATTCATAGTTCTTATCATTTAGATGCATTATAGAGCTGTGCAGCGGCAGAGTTTGATAATTGAGATGTCATCTGGACATCTTCTCTTGCCTGCTTATACTATTGGATTATTTTCTATTCTGCAATAGAAATGCCTCGTCAGTGCTATTTGCAAACCATCGTTAAGATCAAGCGGTTACAAACGCGATTAAGGGGTTTGTTACTCGGAAGTAGCGATGGCTATGACTTGATCCAAAACCATGAGATTTTAAAAAAGTAATTTTTCCCCAACGGAGGTTACCTTGTCGTTGTCTACATATCATGTATTCCACAGTAAGTAAATTAAAGAAGTGTTTTTAGCTCAATTCTTTTTGTTACCATAATTATTAGATCCCTTCTCTCCCATTTCACATCTTGGAATGTACCATTTCTATACAGCGGTTGAGAGGAAAGGTTCCTTTCATCAGGTTACTACCGAGAACAAATCCAATAGACGGGTGAGGATTTGAGGATTTAAGCTCGTTATAATATCACCATGATGTCGGCTAACACGTGGACGAAACAACAAGCACTCATTCTTAATTTGTATCACATACCAAAAGCATCGTAAACTTTTCACGTCAAGCATATCACAAGAAGGTTTTACAAACGGTTGTATATAATTCAAACAAAGTTACAAGACATCACTTGATCCACAGGAAGGAAAAACTTGGCAGAAACTCCGACTCAAACCACGTTGGTAGCTGAAAGACATCTTATGCTTAATCAACTAGTTCCACATTTGATTTTCATAGGCTTCTGATTCGATACATGAACAGTTCTGCATACATACAAACACACACTAATAGGAAGTTCAATGTATTTGCGAACTAGCAGATGATGAGGCATATCAAGCCTTGAGCAATTCATTTGCCTTGTTCAACCAAACACTGTAGATGTCTTCTTGGAAAAGAACGAAGTGCACCTGCGAACAGCATTATATAAACTCTTTTAAGTTTCAAAAAGATTTCTACCGCTCATCGGACATGAATCACTTTATTCAATTTCTGTGTTTGTTTTAAGAACAAGACTGACACTGTAGAATTAGACTATCAAGAGAAATCCAAATAAATGTCCTTAATGAGGCTCATATCAAGAAACCAACATACAAAAAGAAAATACCTCTTTAATGCCATTTGCAAACTCTTTAATAGTCGATATAGCTACTGTGGAAGCTTCATCATAGGGGTATCTGAAAGTACAATCAACAATCCGAAGACACGGTGAATTAACATATTCACTTTAAGCAAATACTTAAACGAGCTAGTTGCAGATTGTACGATCCGAAATCGATTCTGTTTTACTTTTATTATAATTCCTTGTCATATGTAGCTGCTGTTGATTGCATGAAACTTACCCATAGACACCACAAGATATGGCTGGAAATGCAATATATTGGATGTTGTTCTCCTTGGCAATCTTCAAGCTGTTTCTGTAATCAAATTGTGCACAAAAAACATGGATTCATTTAGGAGCCAAAGATTTACCTAATAGAAAACCAGTAAAAGCAATAAACGCCATTCCTACCTGTACGTGTTTCTCAGAGCGGCTTCAGCAGTACTCCTTCCATTGTACATGGGTCCAACGGTGAAAACCACATGAGCAACAGGCAACCTAAAACCTCTGTGCAAGTTTACTACAACATGTTAATATTATAACATCTGCTTTAGGACAAAAACACAAAATAATAGCATAAATTAGGAGCAAAAGAAGAGGAGTAAAAGATGTTTGTTTACGGGGTAATCCTAGCTTCTCCGGTGGGGCAGCGAACTCCGGGACTAACTTCTGGAACACCATAACATGCTTGCAGAAGATCTGGTCCAGCAGCCCTGTGTATGGCTAGAACAAATAAAAAGATATTAAATTCACCAAAAGCTATATTAAGTTCATATATAATTTTAATTTGCAGTAAGAAAATTATGGTGAAATTACCTCCGTCTGCGCCGCCACCTCCAAGCATTCGCTCATTTGCCGGATTAATCTATCCGCCGAAAATATTCCATTATCGAAATGCCAAATCGGAGTACAGATAAAGGATCCCTATTACCTTTTCCTCGACAAGTACAATAATATGTACCGCAAAATTAAGGTTAACAATAGCTATAAATATCTTTTGATTTACAAAAGATAACAACAGATAAGAGTGATTTTTAAGATTATGTTTTCTATCTGTTTATTGTTAAAGGTAAATAGGTCTAACACATTACAGGCACTATTTCCAAAAAGGTATAAAGCAGTTCAAAACGACTTTAACACGCTTATCAAGTAAGGGCTTTCCTCCCGAAGACTCGAAAACCATAGAAATACCAACTCTTTAGCGACCTTCTATTTTCCTAGCATTTCTCGGCAAACAAACAGAGAGCTAAGAGAGCAGAAACTAAGCCAAAATCCAATAATCTGGAAAATCGCCGATGTGCGATGAAATTAAGAAGGGGAAAAGGAAAAGAGAGGAGGTACTGACTATGGCGTCGGTGGAGCCGTCGACGAACCACTTGGTGATGTCTCCTCTCTGGATGACGAGAGAAGAGGTGGACGACAGAGGGAAGCGCACCACTCCGCCTGATGATGCCCTAGAAGAAGCATCCATGGAAGCTCTGAGAAAACGATGACTGCTCACGAGTCTTCTTCTGAGATGGTTTGTTGGGAATTGCGTGGAGTCCAGAGCCGTTGTTCTCAGCAATCGAGTGCACCCTCTGCTCAAAATACTAGTCATCGAACGACACGCTTACTTACCACGACTACTACTACACAACTGTACACCACTACTGCCATTCCTCAGGGTCAAAGTAATCAAGTTTAGGTCAAAGTAATCAAGTTTAGGAGATGTTTAGTTAGTAAATTAGAATTATGATATTAAAATTATTTTTAATTTATATGTATTTTTTATAAAAAAAATATTATAATAAATTATAAATTATAATTTGATTCAGAATATGAATTTTCTTACTAAACACGTCTTAAAATTAGAGTTTTTTTTACAATAAAATTTTTTTAAAAATAATCACACTTAATTTTTAATTATAAGAAAAAATCTTTACATAAAATTAAATTTTTAACTCAAATTAAAATTTTAAATAATAAATAACCTTAAAAAATCTACTTAGCTGGGACTGGGTGAGTGGGTCCCATGGCACGTGTGTTTCAAAAAGTTGGGCCTGAGAGAGCCGGTATAGGCTAAAAGCATATATAAAAGTAATGGTTCTAAGATTACTCTCCATTTGACAACGGAACAAGGTCGCTCATGGTCGCCGAAAATCACTAACAGCCAGTCGGAATCCGATCAGCAACCTGAGAACACCAAAAGGAGCTTGAAGTGTTTTTGAACTCTCCTCTTGCTCCCCTCTTTTAACCAGCCACGTTCGGACCACACACAAAAAAGGAGAACAAAACTTTTATGTTTGTCTGCAACAATAAGTATATGGGCCTTGTTGGGCTTTAACCAAAATTTGGATGGAGTGAGAATTTGACCAATGAGCTGATTAAATATTGAAAGAAAAAGAAAAATATGTCAAGATATGAGATGAATTAAAATTAATACGTTAATAGTTTATATAAGTTAATAAATAGGTTAAATTATTATTTTCGTCCATAATTTGTCTGGTTATGAACTATAACTTGACAAGTTATTGTCCATAACTTATCTAGTTATGAACCATAACTTGACAAATTTATTCATAACTTATCTAGTTATGAACCATAACTTGACAAATTTATTCATAACTTATCTGGTTATGAACCATAACTTAACAAGTTATGGCCTATTAATTTTTATAACTAAAAATTAGCTTTTATACTTTCTTAAGCTTTTCATATTAGCCTATTTCCTACTATTTCCGTTAAATATTTAAAGAGAGTGAATGTAAGAGCCTCCAACACATTATAAATTAAATTATCCATCACATTATGGTACTTGATATAATATCATGCATAAATTATATTTTAATGTAATTGTTCATAAAATTATGCTCTAATTTTGTGACATATTTGTATGATTTGTGCTAGCCCATACAAATATTCCAACATTTCCAACTGTTTTGGTTGTTTTAATTTATTAGATGTTCCCATATTTGTGCTGGATATGACTTTCTGCGGTTGTTTTGGCATTTCTTTTGACCCCTATTAACGAAATCTCTTTTAGAGGATGTTTATTTTCTGTATTCGTCCCTGATTTTAAATTATAATTTATAATTTTTTATAGTATTTTTCTTTCATAAAAAATACACGTAAAACAAGAATGATTCTGAATTGTGATTCTGAATTTATGAATCAAACGTCCGCTTATAATATCTAAAAAAAGAAACTTGTCCGTTTTCATCGTTTGATAGGAATTTTTTTTAAAAAAATGTGTCCGTTTTATTTTTTTTTTCTTTTTGTTTTTCCCAGCTATTCAATGAAATGGCTCTTTCGTGTCCGAATCATGCTGTTCTTCAAGAGTTGGATTGCTTGTTTCAGCAAGCTTGAAGCTTTTTATTGTTGACTTCAAGAAATCCCGGATATGTGCACGTTGAATACCTTTCTGGGCTTTTAAATTTTTGGTATTCAATTTCTGTCTTGTTTGCAGGTGTTTTGTTTATAACTTTGCTTTTAAAGCACTGAAAGGAATTTTCTTACTGGGATTTTATCCATCTCAACCATGTATAGGGACACGGGGCCTGTGGCGACACTCTGCTACATTGGATCGAGTATCAAAGGACGGGCTTGATCTCTCCAAAATCCGATGTCCATGCTTTTGGAATGGTGATTTTACAGCTCCTGACCGCAAAGCCAGCAATTGCACAAGCCCATGTTGTGGAAACTGCTGTACCTGATGGTAATCTAATGGACATTGTGGATCAAAATGCGGGGAATTGGCCAGTCGAAGAGACGAAAATATTTGCAGAGTTAGGGACTAAGTTGTGTCGAGCTTCGACGTAGAGATAGGCCTGATTTGTAAAATCAAGTGCTCCCTACACTGCAGAGATTGAAAGAGGTTGCTGATAAGGCCAAAGATTCAGCAAAGTACATTTTCCACCACCTCCTAACCATTTCATTTTTCCAATTCTTAAGGTAATTCCTATATTTGTATAATATTCTATTGGAAATATTCAACGTTCTTCCTTTAGAGATTTCTATTTACTGATCATTTTTATTTTTATTTTTTGTTTGAATTAGGATGTAATGAATGGTCCATATGTTGCTGCGGATGGATATACTTATGATCGTAAAGCCGCACAGGTATGGCTTGAAATGAATGATACATCGCCCATGACAAATTTACCATTGCCAAGCAAGATTCTCATACCAAATTACACTCTTCATTCTGCAATTATAGAGTGGAAAGTAACAAAGGAAATTGCTACCAAGTCAAATGAGTGATGTAAGGGATTTGTAATAACATGTGAATATTACTAGAATTTCTTTCTTTCTCATTCTTAGAAGACTTATAATTATTTCCCTTTTTGGGAATCTTGACACAACAAGTATATTGTTAATTTTATTATGTTATTTAGGCATAAAACGGAACAAATCCATTCAAACATTTTGCTCTCTAATGCTTTTTTGAGCCTACCCACTTACCGTTTTTGTCTCTTGAATTTCCAGTTGTTCAAACATTTGAGGTTTTCATTTTGGGTTTTTAGACAATTACCCCTGAACTTATCGTGATTAAGCAAATTGTTCTCTACACTTTTAATTTTGGCAATAAACCCCTCAAACTTACAAAAATGTTACAATATGCCCCATTTTACTAAGTTTTACTAAATTTGCTCAAATTTTTTGTTAGATGTAAAGGATCAAAAGTTGAGAAATTGAAAGATTTATGTCACATTTGAATCGAGCTGTTAAAATTTTCTGTCGAATGGCTTTTTCAACACTAATTTAACACAACTATTGTCAAAATGGGACATATTGCAACAAGTTTACAAATTGAGAGGGTAACTTGTCAAAATTAAAAGCTAAAGGAGCCAATTGCTAAAACTATATAAGTTTGGGGTAAATGTGTAAAATACCCTTTCATTCTTACCCAGGGTGGGGTAGATATAGGGAATAATATTATCCCCGCGAACCAAACGACCCTTAGTAAATGTACTCTCAATTGTTGTCCATAATTTCGCCTCCGCTTGTGTTGAAAAACGTCATAGAGTTAATCCTCTTGATATTTGTTATCGTTTAATTGTTTTCTTAAGGGCAATATTGTTGTTTAATTTAAGTAACCATATATGTACAAACTGACATGATGACTATCGTTTATAAACAGAACGTCGTTATCATATATATATATATATATATATATATATATATTAGTTTCCGGTTTTCTAAATAGAAACGACACTTTCTTCTCTTTAAAAAAAAAAAAAATAATGTCGTTTATGATAAGAAACGATATGTCGTTCTAGGAAACTTTACTCTCCTTTCCAAAACGAAATATGAAATGTCGTTTGTCATGGACAAGCTGTTTCAGTTCATGTTAAAAACATATGTGGTTTATAAGTCTATGTCGTTCATGTCTTTATGAGTTCGTTTTCCATTCCAAACGACATGTTTATCCAGAAAAATTTTTGTCGTTTTTTTGCTAAAGACATTTGTTGTCGCTTAGAAATATAATAGGGTGTCCTTTGGGCCTAAAAACGGCATATAGCTTTTCATTTTAAACGGCATGTCACTCAGTTAGGTAGACAACAGAATAAAAATATTTAGTTGTAATCATCCTTAAAAAAAAAAGAAAAAAAAAAAAAAGAAAGTATCTTTTGTAGCATAAGCATTGCTATACCTCTACTAAATTACACAATATTCAAAAAGGCATTAGCTTTTGTTGCGTCTTGACTTTTAATATCTTTAATACATCTCTATGCTAACAGAATAAATTGATTAGAATATAAGAAAATAAAAATCTTATCGACCAACCATGTGATTATTAGATTTCTATTGAATAGTAAGTGCGCTCAACTGTTTGTGGTGCCATATATCAATCATCATTCACTCGTATCTATCAATCTCCTCTCTATGTTCTTTTGCTTTTATTAATGAATGACAACGTTTTAATGAGTTTCACATTTGTGGCATTGATGTTGGAAATTGATAAAATATTGTAGGACATCATGTAGAATACATATTTATTGAAGCCACCAATTTTTTATGGTCCATCTGTATCTTTGTTCAGTTGTAGCTTGGAAATTTATGGCGGTTCCTATGGACATTGAGTCGTTAATAAACAAGTGGCGACAAATCTATTTCCCATTTTCGTGAAGAGTGAAAAAGGGGATTGTGGAACCTCAAAAAATGCTCCATATTGTTAGATTATTTTTTTAACAGTCAGATTTATAGTAAGAATAGTTTTATGTGACTGTAAATCTTTAATACATATTTGTATAAATCTAACCGTTAAAAAATTAATCTAACAGTTAAAAAAGAAACTGAGTTTTAGGTTTCAGAATCCTGAAAAAAAAAAAAAAAAAAAGTTAAAAACTATGTGGGGGTTGATTTTGAATGTTAGTGCTTTGAACTGTTTCCCAAGCCTCGCTCAGTGAAATTTAATTACAATTTATATAAGAAACTAAAGTTGACTAATCACCACTTTGAATCTCTTTTTTTTTTTTTTAACCCATTTAGATCTCAGAATCAATTTAATTTTTGAGAGAATATCGTGGTAAGATAGCCATGAAATATGAATAAATATTTTATGAATACAATTTTGAATAGTTAGATTATCATAATTATATTAAATAAAAGAAACTATGACAATTTAATTACACTTAAAAATACAAATTTAACGGTTTAAAATTGTTTTCTACTAGTGAAGTATTTTTCATATCATATCAAAGAATGTTTCAAATTTTTGTCATGCTATTCTTATTCCCTCATCTGACTTTGAAACCAAATTATTAATTGTTTCCTATTTCTGTAGTACTCATGTATAGGAGGGACTACTTCCATTCCCTCCCACGACAAAACAACACAAGTGTTGGGAGCCAAAATCAATCTTTGCATAATAGTGAGTGGAAAGCAATGGTTAGAGCTTCTTTGGATTATAAAGAAATTAAAGAAAAAAAGGTGCTCATTTGCTTAGTGTTTCCGGAGGCAATTTTATCATGCTACTTGGAGCAGAATCACTGTCCAAGAAAGGTGAAACTGAAAAAGAAAAAGTCACCAGTAAAAAGAAAAGGAAAAGAAAAAAGGGGTTTTAATTGATAAACGTTTACTTGTTGCAACAATATATATGTACATCTCATCTTTTGCCACATTTTTTGATATTTTATGCTTTAATTATTGCTTCAGCCTGGGAAGGACCAAAGCCCATTAAGGCGTAGAAAGCGCAATGCAACTTTGACTAAAAAGGACGTGACATTTTTTCTTCTTTTTTTTTTTTTTTTTTCCCTCTTTTGTCACAATTTTTTAGTGGTGCTTAACTGCTTATCCAGCTCACTTTAGAATTTAATGAGCCATATATAATAGATTAATAGATAGCGATCTCTCATAGTTGGACCCAGACCATTCACACCCCCACGCAACCTCTCTTTTTCTCCCCTCCACCTACAGATTTTGAAGCAAGAGATATAAATATATTGATTTTTAGTCTTTCAGATAGAAGAGAGAAAATGGCATTTCATAAATAAATGGAAGTTTTCTTTGGAATCAATTCAATGTACGGCTAAGAATGTGTTTAGAAAACAAAAAATGTGGTAAGCTTTATATGAGCCATATATAATAGATTAATAGATAGCGATCTCTCATAGTTGGACCCAGACCATTCACACCCCCACGCAACCTCTCTTTTTCTCCGCTCCACCTACAGATTTTGAAGCAAGAGATATAAATATATTGATTTTTAGTCTTTAAGATAGAAGAGAGAAAATGGCATTTCATAAATAAATGGAAGTTTTCTTTGGAATCAATTCAATGTACAGCTAAGAATGTGTTTAGAAAACAAAAAATGTGGTGAGCTTTATAGATGAGAACAAACTGACTTGCAAACCATCACATGGGGTTTAACACGGAAATCTGGAGTCGCCCCAATTTCAAGTCTTGGGGAAAGCTGTTACGTTTTTGCCTAGAATTCTATGAGAAGCATGGGAACTGATGACACATCCATAATTGTGAAACAATAAAATGTATATATATATATATATATAAATTAATTGTCAAAAGCAAAACTGAAGTTCCATACATTTTGAGAAATTGCCAAAAGATCCCACTTCATGCTTGAGCTAACACTACTTGGCCAAAAAAGTTGGGACCAAGGAATTTTACCATTTCACGCTTCTGATCCCTTGCCAATAGAATAGGGAGATCTTAAATCCCGACAAACAAAACAACCCAATTAACATGTTCTATGGACTTTTTTGGATGGCTAAAGTGAGTGAGTCACATTTGTTTCTGTTACCCTTTTGTGTTTTACCTCTCCTTAGTAAACATCAACATCAAGAATCCAACAATTCCCTTGTTGGGTGTTCAAAATTTTCAACCTTTTCTGCTTCAAGACTATTCCTTTCTTTCTTTCCACATTTTATGGTTTTCCTATCTGTACACGTAAATTGTCAGCAGCATCTTGTTGTTGTTTTTCATGTCTTGTTGAATCATGAAGATGTTGAAGAAGAGAAATTTTCTTCATGACCAAGTCATCATTTTCCTATCTCCTCCAGCTTCCATAGAACCTGTTTGATGTTTGGTCTCAGAGAAGGTGATGGAGAACAGCAAGCCATTGCGAGCTGAAAGAATTTGAGAATCCGCTCTTCGCTAACCGGGACTTGTTCATCATCAGTGCCAGAACTGGTGAGAAGTATGTTCGGATGGAACAAGTCCGCAATTCTGTGCCCAAGAACCGCGTTTCGCAAGAAATTCGGCAAGTAGAAATCCTCTTCCGGTGTTGTCGGGTTCTCATTGACTGGTTCCTTCCCAGTAAGCAACTCAAGATAGATTACCCCAAGACTGTAAATGTCAGTCACTTCACAAGCCTCCTTCATTTTGATCAGCTCAGGGGCTTTATAGCCCTGAGAGGCTAAGGATTCGAGGATTTCTTGGCCAGCAGTCGGGTTCAGGAGAAGGTGTATACCGGAATCTGAGATGTGAGGTTGAAAATGGCGATCGAGGAGTATGTTTTTCGACTTGAGATTGCCGTGAATTATTGGCTTTTCAGGGCCAGAGTGGAGATGATCAAGGCCTTTGGCTATGCCAACAGAGATCTTGTATATTGTGGCCCACTTCTGTGCCTCATGATTGCATTCTGTGATTGAAAACAAGAAATTGGTAAATTGTTTTTATAGCAAGGCGAGATCGAACCTGCAACCTCTTACAATGCCTCCACCCCATCCAAACTCCCAGTATTCACTCGACCAAATGGTCTTAGGCAAGTTCGTAATCTTTTAGAGCATGTGTATAAAGAAAAAGTGAAAAGCAAAAAAAAAATTACAAAAAAAGAGAGACAAAAAAAAAAAATTTGGGGGAAAAAAAAAAAAAAAAAAAAAAAAAAAAAAGAACCGTCTCTGAGTTTCACAAGGACGTCTCAGACTCAGATCACTCTCACAGTAACACGCCAATACCCTCTTCCCCGGTCAAGATGGCACTTATAGCATTGACGGAAATCTCAGTGATTCAAAAAATGGAAGTGAAATGATAAGGAAAACTGTAACAAAATTAACTACTTTTTGAGATTTCTGAGAAAGAAATCTTGACCCATTTGAGAAAAGTTCATGTTTTTTCAGTTCCCATTTTGATCCAAAGCAGTTAAACAGCTTCAATTCCATTCTGTCTTATTCCAGCTCCCCTGTTTTCCTTTCTTTTACAAATTCTTTCTAGTTATTTTTGACTCTCTCATTTGAATTTCTGCTTAAGATTCCAGAGATCCATATAATCTACTTTGATAAACAGTAACAAGAACAATCCTTTTTCTATCCAAAGAAACTAGAGTTAAGCAAACGATCACATTTTTAGGAGAAGAGAAATATTAAAATTACCTCTAATGAAGTGAGACAAATTGCCACGCCTGAGAAAGGGATGAACCAGAAGCTTCTCACCCCTTGGCCCTGCATAAAATCCCAGAAGAGACACCAAGTTGGGATGTCTTACACTCCCTAGAGACCGAATAACTTGCTCAAAATCTTCACCTCTTGTTGTACAAACCGGCCTAAGAAACCTCAGAAGCCTTACAGAATTGCTACTCTGTAGAAAGGCCTTGTAAAGAGTGCCATAGTTGGATTTTCCAATGACTTCGCCAGGAGCATCAAGTATGTCACAGATTGAGAGGTCCTCACCACCTTGAAAAGTCACCAACAATTCTTCATCATCTCCTTGGACACCATTATGATCTCCTCCATGTTTGCTGTACTTATCAGTCTTCTCTATGTCCTCTTCAAGCTCTTTTTTTGAGGCTCTTTTGCAGTAGAAGTAGATGAAGAGGATGAAGAATATGAAAGTTGTGGTTGAAGTTAGGACAAGAATCAGTTTGAGCATCTGGGTGTTCTTCATTATGTGACAAGCTTGAAGAAGGGATGGATTTAGCACATTCTTGGAGTTTGAGATTAGGAGAGAAACATGGGATTATTGTAATTTTTCCATTGGACATGGATTTTGGAGACCACAAGGAGGAGAAGACAAGAGGATGAAAGATGGAATGGTACTTTGTTAGAGTGGGGAACCCAAGATTTTTTAGTTTTTTTATTTTTTTAAGAGAGAGAGAGAGAGGAAAAACAGAAAAAAAATGGTACAAGTTATTTAAGAGGGAATTGGAGTATGGAATTGGACCATTGGTGGAAGGAGACTTGTACATGTGAAATGAAAGGGGAGAAAAAGGAGAGCAAATATACGCTGGCTGAATCTAGTAAGAGACAGATCTATTCCATGTGATGTTTTTATTTGACTGTCGTTCACCGTATATTTGTGTTATATAGATGGATTTGATTCTATTTCTATATATGATTATTATGGACTTTCCTTCTCTTCCAGCTCCAAAGTCCTTTTTCTTTAAATATACAAAATATCCCAACTTTGTTTGTGCACGGATAAAAGTTTCTTAACTTATACTCCTTGGTAATGAGCTTATACTTTATACTTTTCATCTATGATGAAGAAGAAATGTCTCATCACATAAGCCAATATGTTGCGGTCATCTATCTTTTGATTATTGGATCTAACTTTATCCTTCCAGCAACCAAAAAAAAAAAAGTTTTTTTTTTTGGTAGATCCTAAAGAAAATGTACATTAGATCTATATTAAAAACTTTTGTTCTAAGTATTTTTTTTCAATATGATTTGATTTTAACTAGATTTAATATTCAAAAAATTGACCCTACATGTATCAGAAATTATCGTTATGCATATTTTTTTTAATTTAATGTAATTTTAATATGATGTAACAGTCAAAAATTAATACTATTGATAGCACTGTGAGAAACTCAAAATTTTATTCTTTTTCTGGTAGAAAGTGGTGAGATTAGAAAGAGAAATATATCTCTACCTTCTAGTTCTATCGTTTTTGGTCTCCCAGTTCGAAAGGAAGAATCCATGTCGTTTATGATGAAATATTAAGATATTAGCATTTGATTTTAAAAAAGAAAAGCGAACATCTATATACATTCGGTGGTCCGTGGTCTGGACTTTAAAATTTTTTTTGAAGTTGCTTAATTTATGGCTTAAGCTTAGCTGTCTTTGAAGCGCACCCAACAAATTATTATAGATTGGATGCATTTAGCGAAACTCGAAAGTTGAAATTAGATGCAACTAATCAATTTTGAAGGCAAAAAAAGGTGGTGAACAGTTAATGAGTCAATTATGCAGTTAGTTACTCCAAAGGTCAATATAAAATTATAAGATCAGGGTTGAGAGTTGAGATTAATAATACGTAAGAGGAAGGTGTCTCAATGGAATAGTCTAAGTTGTAAAATTTGGTAAAAGATGGTGTCCAAAAAAAAGGAAATTTCTTATTGGTACTCTGTGTTTTAGCATAATTGTCTTTTTATATCTTGTGTTGTACATTGACGTTTTAAAAAATTATTTTTTAGTACCTTAAAGTCATTTTTTCGAATGTAAAATGTAAAATTTATTATTTTCATTATTTTACCAAAAACTAATAAAATTAGAAAAATTCTTGAAAAATTATCGTTAATTTAAAGCATTATTTTTTATTTTTTATTTTTAAATGTTTAAAAAAATTCATAATTTTTCTAAATTTGTTATTAGTTTTTCAGTTAATTAATGATAAGGGCAACTTTGACATTTTACAATTCAAAAAATGACCCTAAGGTACTAAAAATGATTTTCTAAAACATCGATGTACTAATTTAAAATTACTAAAAACACACGGTACTAAAAAAATAATTATGTTAAAACACAATGTACTAATATTAAATTTTCCCAAAAAAAAAGTTAAAAAGGGGGTAAAGATTTTTTCTTTTTCAAATTTAGTAAAACTGTTGAACTTATTCTTATAGAGTGCATTGGTCTAAATTTTACCCTTTAACGTTGATTAATATTATTTTAACTAATATAATTATTTGACAAAAAAGTTATTAATTAAGAGTGATGAGAAAAAATATGTACTCATACACTTTAAAAAATATGTCTCATTTTTCTGTATTTAGTCCCAACACAAAAAAAAAAAAAAAAAAAAAAGAACGGAAAAGAATAGAGTAGTTGCAAAAATAAAAGAATAATAAACGGCGTTGATTGTGAGTTGTTTAAGGGACCCACGACTACCGAGTGATGCTTTGGTCATCTTCCTCATCAAAATCAAAGGGTGGGACCCTTGCTACCACGTGAGGTATGATGGTCTGTCGCAAATTAAAAGTGCCGGACATCCATGGCCCTCCCAAGTCCACCAGGTCGAATTGGGTTATCAAAATAATCTTCATCGTTATGTTTGATAAGTTCAATAACTTTCTATTCAAATTTATGAACCACATGGGTACTTCATATATTCTGAATTTGAAAAAAAAAAAAAAAAAAAAAAAAAACTCTCCTAAGATGAAATATTTTAGATCCTATTTATCTGTAGTACTAAACGGATGTGTCAACCAGTACTTGACATTCCAAGCAATGTTTTTTATAGAAAAAGAAAAGAGTAGTATTTGACATTTACAAATTTATTCAAATATGCAATATGCATAGTCATTTTTTTTTCTTTTTTAGTTTTATTTTCTTATTATGTAGAACTAGCCAATTCTACTGTATATAGTGTGTGGAGCAACCCTAGAAAGCAAAATTGAGCAAGTGAGAGAGGAAGAGCAGTGTGTTCTTGAACAGAGATTTTAGTATATTGTTAGACCAATGGCCACCAAATTTCATCTACATGGTCGTCGTCTGAAGTTGAGTTCGGGAATGGGTTTTGCGCAATCTGTAGATTAGGAGGGCTGTCGGATCGAATTAAGGGAAGGCTTGTCCTATAATGGTGTGTATGTCATTAGTCACAGCAGCCACCAAGTTGTGTATGTCAACCAATCGTCTATTCTTCCGTTTTTCCCCCAGCAGTATTAAGTGTCATCGGATTCTTCAAGTGTTTTGATGTTTTGCCTTGTAGATTTTTCTTATTTTTTGTTTGCTCTAACAATGGTTTTTATCCTAATTAGTTTCTATTTTTTCTTTGTTCGTTTAGTGATTCGTTGTATTTCTATCTGCTAGATTTGGTTTTTTTTTTTGGGGGTTGATTTGATATTTTCATCAACTATAAAAGTTTTGTTAAAAAGCTATCTTTTTATGTGTACTCTTTCTTTTGTGGAATCCAAAATACATTAGCTTTCCCTTCATCATTTCATTCAAGTATTTTGATAAAACCGGTTGTTTATTAATGTCATGTTATCTGCAATAGAAACCTGTGTGTCGTTTTCACGCTTTGTAAATATTTTCTCTCAGAATAAAAAAGTTCTTTTACGTGCGAGTTTATTTCCATTTTTTAGGACAAAAAGGAAAAAACCTGGTTCCTTGGGATTATTCCCAACTTTTTTGCTTTAAATTATAACAGTAGTTTTCATATTTGGAAGTTGTCTTTTTTCCTTCTAAAATTGTATACATTGTCTCACGACAATTCCACGTTTCTTAATCTCAATGAATTTCCCGTATCTTTTTTTTTTTTTTTTTTTTGGAGTTGAAATGGATTTTCTTTCCATAAATTATTTGAAAGTTTCAAGCTTAAGGCACTAAAGAAGTAGGAACTACTAAATCCATTGCCATAATTTGCAAAGTAATTATTGGTGACAGCATAATATCGCTTCATTTGTAGTTCAATGTACTATTTTTATATGATAAAGGGGATCATATAAATTATTATACATTCTTGAATTTATTTCTCTCTCTCTCTCTCTCTCTCTCTCTGTAGGAACTACTAAATCCATTGCCATAATTTGCCGAGTAATTATTGGTGATAGCATAATATCGCTTCATTTGTAGTTCAATGTACTATTTTTATATGATAAAGGGTATCATATAAATTATTATACATTTTTGAATTTATTTCTCTCTCTCTCTCTCTCTCTCTCTCTCTCTCTCTCTCTCTCTCTCTCTCTCTCTCTCTCTCTCTCTCTCTCTCTCTCTCTCTCTCTGTAATCATAATTTGATTGACCTTGGTTTCTTGTTTCCCCAGCAACCACACATATGTGCTTACAAATTTTGTATCATCCAGTCAAGTGGGCAATCAGGAAGCAAATATTCCAGTGTATCACATGACCAAACCAAACCAAGCGGCACATAAAAATCTCAACCTCATTCTCCTCGTAACACATTTCATATTTTATACATAAGATTAGTTTGGTAACCATAAGCTAACTAACTTAGTTAGCTGGTTAATCGCTTTCTGTTACATATTTCTAATAAAATGCGTTGAGCATATCTGAATCGTATCAATATGAGCCCACAAAAAGCTGAAAAAAAAAAACCCAATAATGATAATAACACGTAACAACAAAAGCATAAAGCTTATTAAAAAAAAAAGCATAAAGCTCTTCAAAACACTCCCAGTTGTAAATCTGCATCAGCTTATTATACTGATGTATTCAATCTTGTCACATCCTATAATCTTATATTTCCATACAATAGGATTATGGATGGTTAACAATATTATTGTTTCAATATAATGCCAACCGGGTCAAAAGCGAAAGAAATATAGTTAGGTATGCCTTACATGATTACCACAAATTATGATGATTATTGTTGTTGTGGCAACATAATGATAATATAAATGGCCTACTATTAAGTGCTTGCTCGTGGTGACCCTCCTTCGTGTGAACCACCCTAGTTTTATGAAGTTCGGGTTGGGAGGAGATTCAAGTTATTTATCTAATTTTTAACGTCTCAAATGGTATTAAACTAATCACATTTTACCATGTTATTTAAGAGTGTTAAATATTAAAACATAAAAATTTGAGTTAAAAAGCATTTCAGATTTTTTAAATGATGTAACATGAAATCGTTAGTTAGACACTAATTTTAACATCAAATTGAGCAGGTGATTTAACTCCAAAGTTATTTATGACCCATGACCTGGTTTAATAAGTACTAATTAAACCTTATCCTCGTCAATAATCTGCAATAAATGCCAAATTTTAGATAAATCCTTCAATGCATATGATTTTTCTTTTTTTTTTTTTAATGAAAGCTACATATCACACCACTTTTCTTCCCCACTGAGAACACAAGACAGGGACCTAAAGTAGGATATTTTAATATTTAAATTCAATTTAGAATTATATTTATCTTTTTATTTTTTAAAATTTATTTATATTGTGAAGACTTAGCAAAGCTTTTGCCTTCTACCGTGATTCCATCAATTTTGTGGTGGTAAAATTTTTTTATCTTTGTTTTGAAAATTTTTTCTATAATTTTATTAGTTGGTAATTGAATAATGTGTGTTCGATCCATTTAAAAAAAAAATCATGAATTTTTCACCATATTACCTATACAATTGAAGATTACTATCAACAAACGGAAGATGATGTGCGAGTTATAAATTGCATTGCTTATTTTCACACTTATATCTCGGTCAATGATACACATTGCAAACTTGTTATTGACGAGCGTAGTGAGATTAATGTTGTGTCAACTAAATTGTCAATCGTTTGAAGATTCAAACTGAGCCTCATTCTAGACCGTTTTGGATATTGTTACACCATAGTCGAGACATCAACCATTCCTGCGAACGACCGACGCCGAGGACTCCCGCGCGGAGGACCAGCTATTGGCATCGAGGGTAAGGCCAAGCAAACGTGCCCTATACGTCGAGAGATAGCGCAAGAGGAGAGGCGCCGGGCGAGGGCTCTACATATTGAGACCGCGGCATCGAGGGAACATTGTCGGTCCTTTTTGCCAGGAGTCATGTCAACCCGAGGAGGGAAGTACTGATCCGACTGCTACTGCAGAAGTCAGGAGGTCAAGCGGCAGGTTGAGAAGGTCAGCCGTATTTCCATGAAAAGTCATCATGAAAACTCACCTACCCTCACGAGGATCGAGAACAGACGATGGCTTCCTCCTTGGGAGCCGGGAATGTGTAATCCGGGTAGAGGCCTATAAATAGAACAAAAGAAACCCAGAAAGGGGTTAGACACTATTGATATTACAGAGAGAGTTTGTAAACATCTGAGAAAATAGTGCATGCACAAGTGGATTAGGCACAAAATTATTGCCGAACCACTATAAAATCCTTGTCTCTTCTACATTACTTTACTGCTTGTTACTTGATCTTGTGGTTAGTGCAACCGTGAGCGTTTCCGGGGAGGTAATCACGAGTTGTTGGAAAAACATTGTCAACAGATATATTAGAAAGATAAAGATTATTTTGTAGTCACTGAAAGATATCTATTACCTTTTAAATTTGGTCCTTATGAGCAATATGTTAATTGTGATGTCCTTCATCCATACAGATTTTGTTAGGACTTCCTTGGGTTGATGATCATGATGTGAGATATGTTGAAGGGAATCAATATGTTTTTAGACTGCATGAAAAAATTTTGATCTTGAAACCGGCTAAACCAAAAGAAAAAGCCTATATGTCTTAGCCTATTCTCCCTTCCCCAATTTCTATTGTTCCCAACCCATCTATTGAGAGTGATGATGCAAAAAAAAAACAAAATTATTGATACTCCTTGTCCTGAGCCTATTGTTGATGAGTCACCTCCGCCAAAAATCATTGAATCCAATTCTTCCGAATCGGTTGTTGACAGTGGATCTAATGCATATTTACTTAAATTTCCTTCTAATTTGATTATAGAATTAATTTTCAATGAGGTAGAATTGTTCCTTAACCATGTGATCAGAAGCCTCGAGTGTTCTTGATGTTTTCTCTACAGTTGGAATGTCTACTAAATCAACTTACAAGCACTGATGGCTCGTTTCAGAATCCAATATTAAGGTTGAGAGATTTCTTGCTTTTCAAATTGTTTCTTCATTATTCTTTCCTGTTTAAAACTCGCTGGAGTCGAGTTTCTTCAATCCGGGGAGAATGATGACGAATTAGAGTAGGATATTTAAAATTTAAATTCAATTTAGGATTGTATTTATCTTTTTATTATTTTAAATTTATTTATATTTATCTCCTTTTTACAATAGGATTAGAATTTCATTCTCTATAAATAGATTAGTGATTGTTATGTTCATTCAGACTTTGGATGGTTAATGATATTAAGATTATTGATTTCTCCCTTTTGAGTTCTTACACTTTTAGGATTTCTATCTCTCTCTTGATTATTCTTCTCTATCTTGATTCTGTTTCTACTTATTGATTATGTTCTCTCTTTAAATTCTATATATGTTCTTCTATCCTACTCGGTCCTACATCAACCAGTGTTAGATAAATACCAGCTCACGAGACAAAAATCATTGGAGGTTCTATTGCAATTGGGACTATACGTGCCCAGTTGTGGTCCTATGTCATAAAAAAATACTAATAATAACAACAATAATGATGAGCCAAGAATATAAATTGGCTTGTGACTCACCAAGCACATATACACTACTTTGCATGCGTGTGTCCTTGATGCTTTTATACATGGAAAAAAGTTGTATATGCATAACAGTATTTGAAAGCTTGTTGACCATCATTTTTTATTATTCAATAAATTTTCTTTTTCAGTTTATGGTATGTCAATAATTGGTTAAATAAGTTCAACAACTTCATGAAGAGGCTAATGCTTTGTGTCAAAGGCAATTATTTAGACCTCTACACTTGTAAATGAATTATCTATTAGTAATTATTAGGCAATATAATACATTGGATTAGGAAGCTTGAATGAACGGGTGGACATTCGGGTGCCCAGCAAATCACTCCATTGGTCTCCAGAGTTCCCAAGAATTCTATATCCTTCTCTTTCCATTTCACTTATCTTCTCTGATTTGTATAATACTGCTAATTTCCCATGGTCATCAGGGCCCCTATAAAACATCAGAAACATAGGATTCAAAGGTGGGTGTAAATGATCAAGTGGGTAGAGAAATTGATTGCCACAAACTTGAAAACTTTTGTAACATCCACCAAAACTTTAATTGCAAGCTTTCAACTTACTTCATTATTAGACTATAAGGGTGCGTAAAAGAAGCAGAACAGAAAGGAAACTTAACAGGAGAAGAAAATGTCAAAATAGGAATCATAATTTGTTAATTTATTTATTTATTTATTTTTTATTTTATGTATGATGAGTTTCTTCACTTTTACTGTTTGTACGTTATGAGCATAATACATATAGGTATTGCAATTATTTGGTATTTCCCCATCCCAATAAACAAAGATCACTGGTAAATCTCACATGGAGTATCTGAAGTCATTCTGATAAAATAATTGAACAGAACCCTTTTTTTTTTTTTTTCCTCAATTAGCTAAACAGAAAAAAACAGTACAAATTTACAACCAAAGTATGTTACCCTAGTTGATCAAGTATATTAGTTGCATAATATATTTGGGTTCATTTTAAGATTTTAAAAGCCAAAGGTTAAGGTGGGTCCTTAGTGAAAGCAAACTGTTGTACATGCCAATGTTGTGTACATGCATGAAACGAAGGCACATTTTTGTACAAAGAACAACATTACCAACTTTTTATCATGTTGAAATACAGGTCCATCTAATTTCAATCATTTCTAACTAAGTATTTGGTACGTAAGAGGTCGGAATGCTGATGAATGATGATGATGACGACGAATCATTGAGAAAATATTAAGAAATCATTATGAGTAGGACATTCAGAATAATGCTTTTCCTTTCACCAAAAGCAAACACGTTCCTCAGTCGTTATAGTTATTTTTTGATTCTCTATCCTATCATCAGATAACTAGTACAAAGTATACATTAGAATTAGGCTACAGCCTAATCTTTTTGAGGTGCATCTGCGGCTCAAATCTAATTAGTTGAGTTTAGAAACAACCTTTGTCTTTTTTTTTTTTAAATTTATAGAAATGCACGTGCATACTAAAATTTTGGAATGTATTGTAGACTTACAAACTAAACTACGAAAAGTGTGTAAATAATGCCTATTCTCCTATACTTTATAATCGTTATAGGATACTCGGGTGCTCGTAATTATGAAAAGCTTGCTAAAGTATTATTAAAGCACTAAAAAAAATCATAATTTAGAAAACATGGCACTAGGATCCTGTAATTTGATGCCCCGCCAGTACTTGTTCCTCTGCATCATTTATGCAAAGCTGGATCTTACTTTTAGCATTTGTGTGTCCACAGTCATATGGCACTAGATATTTAAGCACACTAACAACGTTTTACACACACACACACATATATATATATATATATATTTATATAAGAACAAGAACAAAGTAGAACTATAAGGGGCAAAAAGGGCAAAAAAAAGTTTCGATTTTCACCTTAGTATAAGCTTGTCCCAATACCGAAAACCGGTGTTGATCAAATTCTCGACGGTAACTTTCCTGTGTCGTTCAGCTCGACCGGTGAGCAAGAAAACTTTAAATCCCAAACTGAGGACTTGTTCATAGAGTTTCAAGCTGGGCTCTATAGCAGGAGCTATGGCCTTCTCAACCCATTTGTCGAACTCCACATGATCAAAGATCTCTAAGCTGCTCATTCCCACAAACAAACAGCATTCAAGAGTCATTAATGGAATTCAACAGTCCTGTTTGTTTAGTATAATTTCCTGTATTTCTACTTCACTCTCTTTTTCAATTTTTAGGCAATAAATTAGACATCCTACAGATTTTGATAATTTGTCTCAGTAACCTCAATGCAACCAAACCAATTGACTTCGTACTTTGAAGCAATTATATATTATGTCTTATCGGTGTTTACTTGCAAGTTACTAATTTAAAAAGACAACCAGAAGTTACAAATATTCTACTCTACACTCGCAGATCTCTTCATTTTAGGTCCCTGAGTTCACTTTTAGCCCCCAAACAAAAAAACAGTGACTCCATATTCCAAGCGGTGTTGAAAATAAAAAAAAAATAAAAAATAAAAACAAAACAAAAACAAAAACAAAGAAAGAAGAGGGAAAAAAAAAGAACGGAAAATTTAGGATTCATCTCGTCTTTTTTGTTTTTAAAACAATGTTAAGTCACTCTTTTAGGTTTTTCTCGTTCTTTAGTCTAATGTCGTTTTTCATGTTTTGTTGCTTTCCTAGCTTATCTCGTTTCATGGTTTGTTAGTGGCTTTTGTGTTGATTTAATTGTTCATTTGGATTAATTTCATAAATGGCCTTCGAACTTTGTACTTGTTTCAACATACTCTCTGAATTTTAAAAAGGACTCATTTCACCACTTAAAGTGTAAAACGTGGTTCAAAACACCCCCTAAATGTTAAAACAAGATACAAAGTTCAGGGGGTAGTTTCTTCTACAGTTCTAGTAATGGCGTTTGTTCATAAATGAATATGTTGTGGTTGTTTTGTTAATACCATTGTATTGTTCTTCACGCATAGTGTTGTTTCTGTGGTCATTGTCGTTTTTGTTCGATGTGGTTCTTAGTCCTTGCCTTTTTCATTCTTTACTTCTTAATGTCGTTCGTTGCTTAGCTTGTAGTTTATAATAGGTTATTGTCTCTGTTGAGGTAATACTTATGCCATCGTATTGTTGTTTGTTTTTTGGTCAATGTCGTTTTGGCGGTCGTTGTTGTTGCATGTTTTCGTTTTGCATGTCACGTTCTTTTTTACTTTTTCTGAGAGAAAATTCCCCAATCTTCATGTTCTTAGATTTCCGGGTTGATGTTGTTAGATGTCGTCATTTCACTGGCAACAGCTGTTTTATGTGGTTGTCGTTTTTCTATATTATAGTCGTTTTCCCTATAAAGCGTAGTTTATTATTTTATTGTCGTTTTTCACTTCTCATGGTTTTTGTTGATTTTCCATTTCATGTCGTTTTTTCCAAATTTCTCCAATAAAGAATCTATTTTCCGTATTCCAACTGGAATGTCCAAACAGGCAACCAAAAGTTTTCCCAACAAAACAATCCTTTTATTTTCCATCACATTTTCGCACAAAACAAACAAGTTCACCCAAAAAAAAAAAAAAAAAAAGCTTTTGGGGCCATACCCGTAACGATGGTCGGCTTAG